>NC_083575.1:51627153-51928403 GCF_027579695.1 Neoarius graeffei
CAAAATCTACAGTTTGGTACATCCTGAGAAAGAAAGAAAGCACTGGTGAACTCATCAATGCAAAAAGACCTGGATGCCCACAGAAGACAACAGCGGTGGATGATCGCAGAATAATTTCCATGGTGAAGAGAAACCCCTTCACAACAGCCAACCAAGTGAACAACACTCTCCAGGAGGTAGGCGTATCAATATCCAAATCTACCATAAAGAGAAGACTGTATGAAAGTAAATACAGAGGGTTCACTGCACGGTGCAAGCCACTCATAAGCCTCAAGAATAAAAAGGCTAGATTGGACTTTGCTAAAAAACATCTAAAAAAGCCAGCACAGTTCTGGAAGAACATTCTTTGGACAGATGAAACGAAGATCAACCTCTACCAGAATGATGGAAAGAAAAAAGTATGGCGAAGGTGTGGTACAGCTCATGATCCAAAGCATACCACATCATCTGTAAAACACGGTGGAGGCAGTGTGATGGCTTGGGCATGCATGGCTGCCAGTGGCACTGGGTCACTAGTGTTTATTGATGATGTGACACAGGACAGAAGCAGCCAGATGAATTCTGAGATATTCAGAGACATACGGTGTGCTCAAATCCAGCCAAATGCAGCCAAACTGATTGGTCGGCATTTCATAATACAGATGGACAATGACCCAAAACATAAAGCCAAAGCAACCCAGGAGTTTATTAAAGCAAAGAAGTGGAATATTCTTGAATGGCCAAGTCAGTCACCTGATCTCAACCCAATTGAGCATGCATTTCACTTGTTAAAGACTAAACTTCAGACAGAAAGGCCCACAAACAAACAGCAACTGAAAACCGCTGCAGTAAAGGCCTGGCAGAGCATTAAAAAGGAGGAAACGCAGCGTCTGGTGATGTCCATGAGTTCAAGACTTCAGGCAGTCATTGCCAACAAAGGGTTTTCAACCAAGTATTAGAAATGAACATTTTATTTACAATTATTTAATTTGTCCAATTACTTTTGAGCCCCTGAAATGAAGGGATTGTGTTTAAAAAATGCTTTAGTTCCTCACATTTTTATGCAATCATTTTGTTCAACCCACTGAATTAAAGCTGAAAGTCTGAACTTCAACTGCATCTGAATTGTTTTGTTCAAAATTCATTGTGGTAATGTACAGAACCAAAATTAGAAAAATGTTGCCTCTGTCCAAATATTTATGGACCTAACTGTATATCCTCTGTCTGTCTTATGGATTAGTAAGAAAACTGTGCACTTACATCTCATTCAGTAGATCTGTTTGTAACTTTGTACCCACACATGCTTATTATTGGGATCTACAATCCCGCATTGCATTGTGTCTGAAATACACGCGCACGCACACATGCACACGAAAATAGCTGAATATTTTTACCTATTTCTTCTAACACCCACAAAGGCAGAACTTTGAAACAGAATTCAGTCACATGGCCAGGTAATCAATACTTTTTTTTCAAACTAGTTTATCTATGAATGAAACATCCACACCTAAGATTCACAGCTAACTTTGTTTTATCTTAAATGAGAAATGCAAAGCAGTCCGCAGAGCAGCACACCATGCCTGATAAAAAAACATGCATTTTGAACACACCAATTTTTAAATCAAGCCGTTTTTCTCAATTCCAGTCACACAACTACCCGAGACACAAGTCTGTACTCCTGACTGATGCAATGGGCTGAAGTTGCTCGAACTTTTCACAAAGCTTGTACAATAGAAAGTTTTTTTGTTTTTTCACCGGAAATGGCTGTGTGAACAGGGTTATTCAACCTTCATCCTGAGCTGCCATGACCTGCCAAGCATGCATTACTGCTTCTCCTGCTGAGTTTACTGGTTTAATACTTCAGGCAAGAACATGAGCAGGGAATGATGTATTCCAAGGGTAATTTAAGGACCTAAGGGTATTCAGAGGACATTTGATAAAATATCATGTAAAAGAGCTCCAAGCACTTGGCAATGTCCATTAATTACTTGAGCAGTATCAGAACATGTTTGATGGAGTGCTAGCTTTCTGACCATTTTAGTGTGGCACCAACATCACTAAACTAGAACTAAGTCTACAATTAGTGTTTTCTTGGGGACTGTTTTTAGTAAATACCCACTGTGATGGACTGCCCATCACTACAGTCGAGTATGTGCTCTGACTGCCACCAGTGAGCCTGGCTCTTTGGTGTTGTGGTCAGGGTGCAGATTTGGCACCCCATAGACCTTCAAGGCAGGATAAGGTGACTGTTCTCTCACTTCGCTACAGATGGGGTCAGAAGTGGGATGGCTTGCCGGGAGGCCATCGGAGGTGTGCCCTGTGTGTGAGCCGTACGAGGGACCCCCAGGATAGGTGGCCCCTGTGTGAGGGACCCCAGAGATGGATGAAGCATGAATGTGTGGGGCACCCTGGTATGGGAGAAGTACAGCTGGGGGATGCGTGAGGGACGCCTGTGTGCATGAAGCACGTGGAGGGGCAGTGGGGAGGGCAGTGTGACGGCATGCCCGTCACTGCAGTTGAGTATGTGGTCTGACTGCCATACCAATGAGCCTGGCTCTTTGGTATTGTGGTCAGGATGCAGGTTTGACACCGCGTAGATCTAGGTTCAAGGCAGGATAAGGTGACTGTTCTCTCACTCTGCTACATCCACCCTTCCTCAAGGGAAACCTGACCAATCCTGTCTGCTCCAATACTGATTTCTGTTTGTACCTGTGGCAGCAGGGGCGTGGTCAAGCATCGGTCTGTGACCGGAGGGCGGAGTCAGGGAAGGTAAGTGGCAGAATCACTGCACCTGATGTTAATGTGTTTGTGTGTCTTCCCCAGGGACCGCGCCCTATTTAAGGAGGAAGAGCGAGAGCAGAGGGAGCTCTTCCCCGAACCAGACGCCGGTTGTGTGTGTGTGTGTGTCTGTGTTTACTGACTAAGTGACCACTGAAAAGTGTGACAATAAAAAAACGGTTAACCAACCTGAGCTCTGTCCTGCCGTCTTCTGTGCTCCGCCCCTACGTAAGAACTGCTACAGTGGTGCTGAAACTCGGGATATTTGGAGCACAGAAGACGGCAGGACAGAGCTCAGGTTGGCTAACTGTTTTTTTTTATTGTCACACTTTTCAGTGGTCACTTAGTCAGTAAACACACACAACCAGCGTCTGGTTCGGGGAAGAGCTCCCTCTGCTCTTGCTCTTCCTCCTTAAATAGGGCGCGGTCCCAGGGGAAGACACACAAACACATTAACATCAGGTGCAGTGATTCTGCCACTTACCTTCCCTGACTCTGCCCTCCGGTCACAGACCGATGCTTGACCACGCCCCTGTTGCCACAGTACCCAACCATGATATGTTCTTGAACTTAATTGGTTATTTCACAAAATATAATTAAATTAAACTGCATTGACCCTCTCCAGAACAAAGCAGATATTGAAGATTAAGCTTATTTCACTGCTTAATTAATGAATTAAGCCCATTTTACCCAACATCAGCACTATAACAAATAAACTCCTGTATTAAGGTAGTCTTTTACCCCTGAATTATGCAGAACACTGTGTGTTTGAAGCAGTGTGGTTGAAGTGCAGTATTTTCTTGAATTCTTCTACTGTGAGTCACAGTCTGCAGGGCACAGGCATAATTTCTAGCTAGAAACATGACAAAATGCAATATTTCTGCTATATTCTGCAGAGTAGGCTCCTAAACTAAATAGTACATGGGATATGTTTCAGCCTGCAGCTCTGTTACAGCAGCAGGCACTCTGTAAGTTGGTGTCAGTTAAAATATACAGTTTGTGAAAATTTTAACTATTACAGAATGCTGGAGTGAACATCTCATTGGATTAAAGAATTTTAAGTGACCATATATAGTGCCAATGCATGTTTGGGACAATGTACCAAATTAAAGATGTTATATTTACAAAGTCAGTGTGACAGAATACGGAAACAAGTGCTTCATGACCTGGGATGTGACCCACCTTAGGAATGTCTTTTGTAAAAATTTACAGCTTAGTAGGCATGTAACGATTCACGCAATTCATGATTCAGTTTGATTTGATTCATGATAATGGGTTCATGAATCGATTTTCCCCATGATATTTTTGAAAATAAATAGATAAATAAATAAATAATTTATTTATTCCCGAAAAAGCAACATTTATTTTCTGATTCTTTATCAACTCAAAAAAAGCGAAAAAAAAAAAAAACCTTTTATTTCATTTTCTTAACCAAAAATAATTATTTACCCACATTTGTAAAGGTTGGAGTAAAATATAATAGCTTTTAAACTAAAATATTACTTTTATTAAAAATGAAGGAAGTTAATAACAAATATGGCTTTTGAAAAAAAAAAAACTTTGATGAACATTTATACTACCTACTTTATTTTCCCTACTTTTCTTCCCTTTTCTTTAGCTTTCAGCAGTTGGGTTTATTTATTTCTCATCTCATCTCATTATCTCTAGCCGCTTTATCCTGTTCTACAGGGTCGCAGGCAAGCTGGAGCCTATCCCAGCTGACTACGGGCGAAAGGCGGGGTACACCCTGGACAAGTCGCCAGGTCATCACAGGGCTGACACATAGACACAGACAACCATTCACACTCACATTCACACCTACGGTCAATTTAGAGTCACCTAGAGTTAACCTAACCTGCATGTCTTTGGATTGTGGGGGAAACCGGAGCACCCGGAGGAAACCCACGCGGACACGGGGAGAACATGCAAACTCCACACAGAAAGGCCCTCGCCGGCCACGGGGCTCGAACCCGGACCTTCTTGCTGTGAGGCGACAGCGCTAACCATTACACCACCATGCTGCCCGTTTATTTATTTATTTATTTATTTATTTGTTTCATGAGTGCTGTTACTTCCGCCTACAGTGAAGTCACATGCATTCCCACTATTGTACATTAATATGCCCTCTGCTGTCTAAACAATGCAACTGCAGCTAGGAAAATCAAAGAGTTTTCGCAGCCTGATAATTGATTCATGAATCGAGTCATTTTTTTATTCCATAGATTCATCTCATCTCATTATCTCTAGCCGCTTTATCCTTCTACAGGGTCGCAGGCAAGCTGGAGCCTATCCCAGCTGACTACGGGCGAAAGGCGGGGTACACCCTGGACAAGTCGCCAGGTTATCACAGGGCTGACACATAGACACGGACAACCATTCACACTCACATTCACACCTACGGTCAATTTAGAGTCACCAGTTAACCTAACCTGCATGTCTTTGGACTGTGGGGGAAACCGGAGCACCCGGAGGAAACCCAGGCGGACACGGGGAGAACATGCAAACTCCGCACAGAAAGGCCCTCGCCGGCCACGGGGCTCGAACCCGGACCTTCTTGCTGTGAGGCGACAACGCTAACCACTACACCACCGTGCCGCCCCCATAGATTCATATCGTCATAAATTTGTATTGTGATTTGTTGTTGCACAATGTATCGTTATATGCCTAAAGTGAAGTATTTTGTTTGTATTTTTGTGTTGGGTCCAGTTGGTTGCACACCTCTGTGTAAAACAACAGTAACACAGCTGGTAGACGCTGTGGAAGAATGATATATTTACAGTACCAGTCAAAAGTTTGGACACACTCATTCATAGGTGACTATTTTCTACATTGTAGAACAATACTGAAGACATCAAAACTATGAAATAACACATGAAGCATATATGGAATTACGTGATAAAAAAGCATAAAAAAAAACCTAAAGAAATTTCATATTTTAGATTCTTCAAAGTAGCCAGCATTTACCTTGATGACGCTTTACACACTACTAGCATTATCTTAACCAGCTTCATGAGGTCATCACCTGGAATGCTTTTCAGTTTATACGTGTGCCTTGTCAAAAGTTAATTAGTGCAATTTCCTGTCTTCTTAATGTGTTTGAGATCAGATAGTAAATAATAAAAATAATTAAATAGCCCTATTCAACAACTGTAGTAATCCATATTATGCCACGAACCGCTCAACTAACCGCTCAGCAACATCCATCATTACTTAAAGCCATCAAGTGTCTTTAAATAAAACTAAAAACCATTGAAATAGAAGGTGTGTCCAAACTTTTGACTGCTAACGTATGTTGTCCTTCATTTATCTGTTGGTTTAGTCCGAAACAAAAACAGCTGTGGATGGTGGAAATGTTGTGTAGGAATTATTTCATCATGTGGTGATAGAGTGCATCATTCCTAAATATTGAGTGCATTTTACATCATCTATATATATGTGGGCATTTTCCCCACGACATATTTCAGGGAAATATTGTAGCAGTGCGTTCTCTCTTAATGCTCTGAGGCAGTCATTGATATGACCGCTTATTCTGTTCTGGACAAATCCACACAGCTTTTAAATAGCGAGTGTATTGATTATTTCAAAATGATATACTGTAAAGCTCCAACAATGTGTCGGCATAAAAAAAAAACCCTGAAGAGACTGTCTTTAGTGTTGATGTACTCAGCTAACAGGAACTCTTCCCTTTACTTCTTAGAGTTGTGCTGGCTGTAGGGCTTCAAATCTCCCCTGTGCATTCTCTCAAGATTATTATGTTCATCAAAGAGGCAGATTTCAGCGGTGTGTGATCTAGCAATTCTTTGATAGCCACATATTTCAATTATATTAGCAGCGGTCAGAAAATGCATCTGCTCACAGTGAACTTCGGAAATTGCACCTCTCTGCAGAAAAGGCCATGAGAGGCAGATATTTAAAAAAAAAATTACAGCTCATCTTGTGGACAGAGCGGTACTCTCAGGCTCTTAAATTAAAATTTACAAAGATATGAATTAATGACTCTGTCACACACAGAACTGTGATGTGGTTTAATACCCTTCTCTTTCTCTCTCTCTCGATTTCTCTCTCTCACACACACACCACACACAGCACTGTCTTGTGAAAACTACTACCCTAAGGAATAGCTCTCTGCTAAGCAAAGTACAGTCATATTACATGTACTGTTTATCAAGATAGTCTATCCAGTGAAATAATAGTTCAGCTGAAGAATTCATGAACAGGATAATGCCTCTGAGTAGCTTATTCCACTAAGTCGTTTTGAAGTCTGCAATCCTGAGCTTCTCTTGATGATTTGAAACTTGAGAAACTTGTAATTATTCTAAAAGTAAAGCACGCACATGCATATTTCAAACTACAGCTGCCAGCCAACTCTTTTGGCATGCTCAGATGTTCGGATCCCTATGAAATAATAAAAGTGTTTGGGTGGCGGAGAGTAACCTTAGTGCAAGTGTTAACGCCCTCAGACTAGCCATCTGGCGGGCAGTACAAAATCCTCATTGTCTTTAGAGCATTGCTGCTTCTCAGCTCTGTGAGTGTGAGAATTGCCATTTGTTCCCTGTGAAACCAGAGATATTGGGCTAAATAGCAAGTCCTGGTTTGTTGGTGTGAACTATTTCCTTTAGCCATCAAACTATTAGAAATATACTGTATATTTGGGGGGAAAATGGATTGTTCTTTCTGGTATGCAGTGCACTGCTTGCTGTTGCTTTCACCAGTGTTGATTTTGACCTGGTTGGCCGTACTACAGTCAGCCAGAAGATCGGAATCTAAGTGAGTGACAGTAAATAAAATTGAGGGCAAACAATTAACAGAAGCTAAAAATGTTTTTACAAACCCAAATCAGAAGAAAGTTTGAATGGTACAGAAAATGCAAATAAAAAAAAAAAAAGCAGTGATTTCTAAATTTACTTTGATTTGTATTTCATTGCAGACAGAATGAACCCAAGATACAGTATTTCATGCTTTGTCTGGTCATCTTCATCTCATTTGTTAATATACATCCATTCCTGGGCGGCACAGTGGTGTAGTGGTTAGCGCTGTCGCCTCACAGCAAGAAGGTCTGGGTTCGAGCCCCATGGCCGGCGAGGGCCTTTCTGTGCGGAGTTTGCATGTTCTCCCCGTGTCCGTGTGGGTTTCCTCTGGGTGCTCCGGTTTCCCCCACAGTCCAAAGACATGCAAGTTAGGTTAACTGGTGACTCTAAATTGACCGTAGGTGTGAATGTGAGTGTGAATGGTTGTCTGTGTCTACAGTATGTGTCAGCCCTGTGATAACCTGGCGACTTGTCCAGGGTGTACCCCGCCTTTCGCCCGTAGTCAGCTGGGATAGGCTCCAGCTTGCCTGCGACCCTGTAGAACAGGATAAAGCGGCTACAGATAATGAGATGAGATGATATCCATTCCTGCGTTTCAGTCCTGCAACACATTCCAAAAAAGTTGGGACGGGGCAATTTAGGGCTCATAATGAGGTAAACAATTAGATAATGATGTGATTTGAAACAGGTGATATCAACAGGCGATTGTGATCATGATTTGGTACAAAATCAGTATCCAGGAAAGGCCTAGTCTTTGAGGAGCAAAGACAGGCTGAGGATCTCCAGTTTGTCAACAAATACATGAGAAAATGTTTAAAAACAATGTTCCTCAAAGAAAGATAGGAAGGGATTTGGATATTTCACCAACAGCGTATAATATTCATATTAAACAATTCAAGGAATGTGGAGGAATTTCGGTGTGTAAATAGCAAGGGTGCAAGCCTAAGCTGAACACCCATGATCTCCAATCCCTCAGACGGCATCAAGAACCGTCATTCTGATAGCTGATATAACCACATAGGCTCGGGATTACTTTGGCAAACCTTTGTCAAGCACTACAGTCCAGAGTTACATCCACAAACACCAGTTAAAACTTTACTGTGCAAAAAGGAAGCGTTATATTAACTGTGTCCAGCAGTGCTGTTAGCTTCTCTGGGCTCAGACACATCTGGGATGGACCATTACACAACGGCAACCTCTATTGTGGTCAGACAAATCAGTATTCCAGGTCTTTTTTTGGCTGTAAGGGATGCTGTATGCTCCAGACCAAAGATGAAAAGGACTATCCAGACTGTTACCAGCAACAAGTTCAAAAGCCAGGGTCTGTCATGGTATGGGGTTGTCAGTGCCCTTGGCAACGGTAACTTGCTTTTCTGCGATGGCAGCATTAATGTAGAAAATACATTGAGATTTTGGTGCAACATAGTTTGCCTTCAAGACAACATCTTTCCCAGGGATATTTCAACAAGAGAGTGCAAAACCACATTCTACACACATTACAAAGACATGACTGCGGAAGAAGAGGGTACCTGTCCCCTCTGTCCCCAATAGAGACTGTGTGGCAAATTGTGAAACGAAAAATATGAGAACTCCATACTGTTGCACACCTTAAGATCTGTTTGCAGGAAGAATGGGACAAAATAGCACCTGAAACACTTCATCACTTGGTGTCTTCAGTCCCCAAGCATATTATGTGTTGTGAGAAGGAGTGGCAACATTATAAAGTGGTAAATGCTTTACCGCCCCAACTTCTTTTGAAATGTGTTGCAAGAATAAAAATGGAAATAAGCGTTTAAAAAAAATCACAAGGTAAAACATCAAATAATCTGATGTTATATTGTTTTGAGTGCAATCCAGGGCAAATATTATTTACAAATCATTGTTTTCAGTTTTAATTTCAATTTCAACATACCATCCTAATTTTTTCTGATTTGGCGTTGCATGTATAATTGGCGACTGATCACTCAGCAATATTGATGGCTGAAGGTGGTTGTTTCCAAATATGCTTTTTAATAAATCACACATATATGGTAAAGCCTAGGTCACAACCAGACGTACGATTTTTGGCGTTTCCCAAATCGCTGTTTTTTTTTTTTTGTGGAGAAAGACGCACGTTGGCCGTAAGTTTGTCTTGCAACCTGAAAAAAACGTAAGCGCCCGTAGAGTTTGTTTGACATGACAAAGAACCTCTGCGGCCAGTCTACGGCTCGAAAATCAGCACGTCACACGCGCGCCCTCCGTGCGTTTCTTGCGTTTTTTGCACATAGACCGGCCGTAGGAGCACTTGCGGCCGGTTGTGACCGAGGCTTAAGCAGCTTTCCAATTGAACTGTTCTGTGGGAGATTTGACAAATTGTGACATTCACAGAGTTACTGAACAGAATTAGTCGCACATTAATCACATTGTGGTGATAATTACACTACTGTTCAAAAGTTTGGGGTCACTTTGAAATGTCCTTATTTTTGAAAGAAAAGCACTGTTCTTTTCAATGAAGATCGCTTTAAACTAATCAGAAATCCACTCTATACATTGCTAATGTGGTAAATGACTATTCTAGCTGCAAATGTCTGGTTTTTGGTGCAATATCTCCATAGGTGTATAGAGGCCCATTTCCAGCAACTCTCACTCCAGTGTTCTAATGGTACAATGTGTTTGCTCATTGCCTCAGAAGGCTAATGGATGATTAGAAAACCTTTGTACAATCATGTTAGCACAGCTGAAAACAGTTTAGCTCTTTAGAGAAGCTATAAAACTGACCTTCCTTTGAGCAGAGTGAGGCTACATCCACACGACAACGGCAACGAGATGTTATTTAAAAATATATCGCGTCCAAATGGGCAACGATCAGTAAAATATCAGGTCTATTTGGCAACGCAACGCTTGCTGAAAACGATGCAATACACATGCCACACCTCTAGGGGCGCTGTAAGACGGTCCCTTCAGAGACACCAGAACAATAGAAGAAGTAAGGACGCATGCCCATAAACTATTATGCGCGAGACTTCATATTAGCTACAAAGTCAGGAAAATCTGTTCGTAAAATTACATTATAATGACCAAATACAATGAAAAGTATTTTTCCAGTCTCACCTGTGAAAGGTAATCCCATGTGATCTCGTTTGGACGGTAAACCTGTTGCACAGTTAAACGCAGCTAATCTTTATTCTCCGCTTTGACCTATCCAATATGGCGGCGAGGATGACGTATGATTCTACGCGGAAGGCGGCGTCTTTAATGGTCCGGAATAAATTGAATGCTACACGTTGATGGATTAATTTGCTCTTCTACGCCCTTTTTGAGGAATGTATTGTAGGACTTAAACCAATATCTTAAGAGGTGAGATCGCTCCTTTTTTTTCCCTATTTTTGCTGGCGGGATTGACTCTGCCCTAAGGGCAGAGTCTCTCTCTCTCTCTCACTTTGCACCATTACACAATAAATATTCACAATGAAAATATTTTGTAAGCGCGTTTCATGAACCAAGTTATAGGATTTGTTGACAACTCGCATCGAGTTCGTTACACTTCTACCCGGCGTGAAGCACTGACAGTCATGTGGTTGTGACGTCATCGTAAACAAATCCGTTCTACTCATCCAGACGACTTCACAACGGCAACGTTGCCAGATCTTTCCACTCTGTAACCCGTTCTCAAAAAGATTGCGTTTTGGGCACCCAAAACGCCGGTGCCGTGTGGACGCCAGGCCTAAATGATAAGCAATTGTATCGGAGTCACCTGAATCCGTTGCCGTGTGGACAGGGCCTGAGTTTCTGGAGCATGGGGTCGATTAAATGCTCAAAATGGCCAGAAAAATGTCTTGACTATATTTTCTATTCATTTTACAACTTATGGTGGTAAATAAAAGTGTGACTTTTCATGGAAAACACAAAATTGTCTGGGTGACCCCAAACTTTTGAACGGTAGTGTATTTCACTGATGCTCATACGTAGTTGTGGCATGGTGGTGCAGTGGTTAGCACTGAAGCCTCACAGCAAGAAGGTTCCTGTTTTGAACCTCGTGGTTTCCTGAGGCCTTTCTGTGTGGAGTTTGCGTGTTCTCTCCGTGCCTGTGTCAGTTTCCTCTCACAGTCAAAAGACATGCACATGGTGGTCAGTTGGCTGCTCTAACTTGCCCATATGTGTGAATGGATGTTTCTGTGTTAGCCCTGTGGAGCCTGACTGGCTCCAGCTCACCCCGACCTCCAGTGGATCAGCAATAATGAATGAATGATACTCACATTACAAATAAGTACATTCATTCAAAAAGGCTTAAAAAAAAACACCTCTACTGATATAAAGTATAAGTTTTTAAATAAATAAATACTCATGCAAATCATCAGGATGTGGTACTGTAGAAGCAGTTTATTAACACAGACACTCAAAATACAGGATCTCCCTCATCAATTTTGATCAGACATCACTTCTCCTGTATCACGGCAGAAGTTCTTTATTGTACTTCTCCACATTACAGCTCTACACTGGAGAAATAGAATGAATAGTGACTGATCGTTTAATGGAGTGCTTACAAATCATTAGTCAAGGTCTTTTCATTCTTGCTGACCAGAAACACTGATAATTTTACTAGCTGTCACTATGGCAGCAAAATTAAGAACCTAAAAGGAAGAATTATTTTACAGATCATTAAACTGAACTCAACTCTGCAGAGATTTATTTAATGTTGATTTTAGTATCTTCAGATCACTGATTCTGCGAAGATGTTGCATGAATACTGTTTGCCATTGTAAGCTATGATCAAATCCCATGTTATTATAAGCATTGAAATAAGTGTTATGCTTAAAAAATGATGTTGTATTATCGATTACTTCCACATGTAATGAAAAACTTATGAGCTTCGTTAAAATCTCATAATTCCTACATTGAATATTCAGCGGTTTGCTAAATTCTGCTATATTCATTTGCAAAAAAAAATAAAATAAGACTAATTCTCATATTGTGCTTTCTGTCTTTCTTTCTTTTCTTTTTTTTTTTTTAATATCATCTACCAGAGCAAGAAACATGCCAACAAAGTGCGTCTATTCTACATGCTCCACCCAGAAGATGGTGGTCCTCCTTCTAAAAGACTGAGACCAGACAATCCGGTATGTTCCAGCACACAGGGTGTGAGAGAATGAGATTGTGTTTTACTGTCACACTTGCAGCCGTGAGTGTTTGTTAACCTTTTCTGCGGAGAGCCACAGGAGCTATTGGATGTCTTTATTGACCTGGATCTGAATGCAGTTCCTTGCTGCTCCTGTTCTAAACCCGTTATCTTGTCAAGGTTGTTTGTACAGTGTGTTCGTGTGTTTTATAGGTAACCCAAGTACATTATCAGAATCTCAATCCATAGAAATTACTGGAGAAGCACAGGGAATGGTTGATGTCAATTGAGGGAGGCGATACAAAGATCTCCCAATGATTCTCTTTGTTCAGAGAATTTAACCTAAACTGTGTGTGACGGTTTAAAACTAGGTTTGCCAAACAACTGCATATATTATTCAGCTGCATCCCATAGCTTTTGAAAACTTTGTTAAAAACTAGGCTGCAAACTGTAGTGAAAAGTAAGAATTTATCTGATAGTGAAATACTGAGTTGATTTTTTATTATTATTTTTTATTTAAACTTATTTTAGTGGTGTGTTGGTCTGTTCTCATGTCAGTTAATGTTTCCTACATTACCTAAAATGTAGTTTGACTGCCTGCTGATTAGGGTGCATCAGTTGCCCTCACTTTTATAAAATCTGATGCATTTTTGTTTGGGTGTTCCTTTTCACCAATAAAGACATCCTGTAAAAATGTTTTGACCATATTCAAAAGTCTAATGGTGGCACCATCAGGTTCTTTTTTTTTTTGCCAAAAAACGCTTATTTTATGTTTTCGCGTAAGGTTTGAATCACAATGTTGGACTCCATTTATTGAGTTCTTGTGACCCAGAGATCATGTTAAGAACCTTTGCAAGGGATTGAGAAGCATTAATGTGATTCATAATACATTTGTATTGTTTAAAAGTATTTGAACAATGATTCAATGAACAGCTAAAACTCAAACTGTGCTTGATAATATATTTAGAATATGTACTAAAAATGTGTATCTAAGATATTTGGTATACTCTATAAGGTGCCATAATGTTTAATGAAAAGTGATCGAAATTTTCTCATAAGAGTCATAAAATCGCAGCTTTTTCCATAACTTTGAGCTCCTGGTGCCACCATTAAACTTTTGAATTTTGTCAAAATATTTCACCCAGTGTGTTTTCTTACCAAAAGGAACATAAAAACAAAAATGCATCATGATCGGAGGAACTTTTCATTTTTAGGGAGCAACTGATGCACCCTACTGCTGATAGTGGTGCCATTGGCAATTATGACTTGCTTGCTTAGTGACAGGTGCTGCAGAGCTTTAATGCTTTTGTACAGCCAACTCCCTCACCTCCTCATCTGTACACACTGCTTCAAAAAATCAGGTTCCAAAGCTTCAACTTTCACTTATACCTCCATCAACACCACTGGACTTGTCATCTCTGAGCCAAGTCTCAGCCGTCACTCAGAGCAACTGCATCATATGCAGTACCTGCACTGCATTCTTTGAGTGGACTTTGAATCCAACATCTCTACTACTTCTACATTTCATTTCTCATTAATATTGAAGGGCACCGGAAATGGTGACAAACGAAGCTCTTGCTCTTTTGTTTTTCAGCACAAACAGCAGAACCTTACCATTATCCCTGATGTTTGAGATCACTGCTAATTTTTTGACAGTATTAAACACCCTTGTAACTGAATTACCAATGTCCCACTGTGATGACACTGTGGCAGACAATTACTAATGCTGGGCTGCCAACTCTCACGCAATGAGCGTGAGACACACACATTTGACTGTCTTCACACGTTCACACGCCATACCTCCGATTTCTCACGCTAGAAAAAAAATCTAGTTTATCTATCTGATCTAGGCTACCCATTGCGTCGCGCCAACCACTTGCGATCGATCAATTATGCCTTACGCACGGCTAAACAGGCAGAGAGATGTTCCCTTCTGTACACACTCCCCTATGGTAGGTGGCGCATCTAATGATGCTGCACTCGCCGGAAGTTGGATAATTGCCTACCGTCAATTTAGAGGAAAAGGAGGGAGAAGAAGGTATCCGAGTTGAAGACGGGTGTCTCAGACAGGTTTGTACATATGCATGCCAATGTGTGGCGTTACTGGCGTAATTATGAACTTATATAAAGTTTCTTAATCGTTTTAGCCTATAAGTGTTGTGAGAATATTTAATGCCATATTGAGAGCTGTGTACGAGGCATGCTAAATCATTATAGGCCTGCTGCCGTGCCACAGCCTCTATCTTCCCCAACAAGCAGCACGGGAGAGCACCTCCTTAGCACACGTTTATTAAGGCGCATTTTTAGTTTGTTTACTGTATGTTATCATACTTTATGACTTTATTTGAAGCCATACTGGAAATGTTGTAAAATAAAGCAAGTAAGAGATAATACACTACCGTTCAAAAGTTTGGGGTCAGTCAGACAATTTTGTGTTTTCCATGAAAAGTCACACTTTTATTTACCACCATAAGTTGTAAAATGAATAGAAAATATAGTCAAGACATTTTTCTGGCCATTTTGAGCATTTAATCGACCCCACAAATGTGATGCTCCAGAAACTCAATCTGCTCAAAGGAAGGTCAGTTTTATAGCTTCTCTAAAGAGCTCAACTGTTTTCAGCTGTGCTAACATGATTGTACAAGGGTTTTCTAATCCTCCATTAGCCTTCTGAGGCAATGAGCAAACACATTGTACCATTAGAACACTGGAGTGAGAGTTGCTGGAAATGGGCCTCTATACACCTATGGAGATATTGCACCAAAAACCAGACATTTGCAGCTAGAATAGTCATTTACCACATTAGCAATGTATAGAGTGGATTTCTGATTAGTTTAAAGTGATCTTCATTGAAAAGAACAGTGCTTTTCTTTCAAAAATAAGGAAATTTGACCCCAAACTTTTGAACAGTAGTGTATTACAAATGCAAGAAGAGCCATTAGCCACCATACCTATTGTTTATTTACAGGGTATTTATTTTTAATTATTTATGATGTATGTAATTGCTCAGTTAAAGTAAATAAAGCATGATCACCTGTAATATCAAAGAACTTGAACTTGTTGTGAATAATTGAAAAAAAAAAAGACAGAGAACAATATACTGAGGAGACAGGGTTTCAAAGAGGGCAAGACAGGTAGAGAATATTTGTCAGATAACAGGCCCTGACGAATGCTCTATTACTAATAAGAAACATAGATAAGAAATAAATTAATAAGAAATATATTAATATAGCTTATTTAAGTATGACCAAAATTGTTAAGCCCAACTTTGTGTGCACATTCCCACCTATGGCCAAGGTTCAGCTTTTTGTGTTTCAATACTGTTCAAACTTAATCATTTTAATGTTTCTTGTAGCACATGCACATTTTGCTTACTGTTTAAGCATTTTATTTGTTCTTTTGCTGTTGATATTTTTCCCCATGCCAATCTTCTGCTGAACCCAGTGGTGGGGAAAGCCCTTAAATGCATAATGAATAGTCAGTGAGGGATTATCTTATTTTTGCAACAGTTATGAAAAACTTAACATTTAGTTTCAATTCAGAAGGTGTTTAGGCTTAGCTGATGAAATATTTTCAAATCTTGCCTTTACCAAGTTTACATTAGACCGTATCTGTCTCGTTTTCTTTGCGGATGCACTGTCCGTTTACATTAAAACGCCTGGAAACGCCGGGAAACGGGAATCCGCCAGGGTCCACGTATTCAATCCAGATTGTGTCTGGTCCGGTGCTGTGTAAACATTGAGAATACGCGGATACGCTGTGCTGAGCTCTAGCTGGCGTCGTCATTGGACAACGTCACTGTGACATCCACCTTCCTGATTCGCTGGCGCTGGTCATGTGACACGACTGCTGAAAAACGGCACGGACTTCCGCCTTGTATCACCTTTCATTAAAGAGTATAAAAGTATGAAAATACTGATGCAAATACTGATGCAAATACTGCCCATTGTGTAGTTATGATTGTCTTTAGGCTTGCCATCCTTCCACTTGCAAGTAGTAAGTGATATGCGCTGGGATCACACACACAGCGGCTCAGTCCCAAATCACTGCTCGTGCGCTATACTCGCGCGCTGTGTGAGCTGCGCAG
Organism: Neoarius graeffei; assembly: GCF_027579695.1. Taxonomy (NCBI): domain Eukaryota; kingdom Metazoa; phylum Chordata; class Actinopteri; order Siluriformes; family Ariidae; genus Neoarius; species Neoarius graeffei. Next base: position 51,643,901 of record NC_083575.1, read on the forward strand.
GGCCGGAGTGCGCACCCTCCAGAGGGCACTCGCTGTTCAGGGCGGAGTGATTTGGAGCGCAGGATGCCTGCGGAGCCGAGCGTATCCGTGTATTGGCGTTGCTGTGTGCACTCGAATCGTGTATTGGCGTTGCTATGTGCACACTAATCGTTTTAAAAACGTTAATCTGATGATCCGCTGATACGGTCTAATGTAAACTCCACCTAAATCTGAAACACAGGTCTATAGGGCTACAGGAACATTGGCAGTCATCTGTAGTTTTCTAGTGTGGGGGCTTTTAAGCCAAAACTTGGTGCTTTTGTTGGCCACAAGCTGAAGGCCTGGCAAGTCAGGGTGTGTAAGAATGTAGGTTTTGTTTTTTTTTGTTTTTTTATTTTATTTTTCAGGACAGTGCACATTAATGAACATATATACATACATGTAAATGTGCCAGATTTTAGCACAAGTGCTAATTTCCATCTGTTGTCCAACATAGGCAGGTTAGATGTATGTTAAACACAAACAGAGTAGTAATAAGAACAAGTAGTAAGAGTATATAAAAGCAATGGAAAGGTAGTAATAAAAAACAGAAACTAAAAGAACAGAGACACAAGGAATAAGCAAACATATACAGACCAGAGACAAAAGAAATTAGCAGATATACACACTTATATAAATACATATACAGACCAGAGACAATAAAGATTAGCAGACATGCACACTTAATAAGAAGGGGGGGGGAGGAGAAAAAAAGAGAAAGAGAGGACAACAATCAAAGGTGTGTACATATTTGTTGATCTCTGATCCACATTTTGACCTGACACTTAAAGGTGGGAAAAGAGGGACACTCTCTGATTTGCACAGGTATGGAGTTCCATAAGGCACTACCTTTTATAGATAATGCAGTCTGACTAAAAGCCGTTTTCCTAAATGGAACCACTACGTCTTTATTGACCACTGCTCGTGTCATCCGTGTTTGACGGTATTTAAAGAATTCCTGCAGGCAGGGTGATGCCAAGCCATGCAGAATTTTATATAATAAGCAAATGTAAGACAGTTTACAGAAATTATCAAAGCTCAGCAGATTATACTTCACTAGAATATTGCAATGATGGTATGATATAGGTTTCTTATCTAAAATTTTCAATGCCTTTTTATATAGAATCTCGACTGGCCTAAGTGTGGTGGAACCCACCATGGTCCAGCTAGTAATACAGTAGCTTAAATGAGAAAAAATCATTGCGTGTAAAAACGTTAGGGCAGCCGTATCTGACATGGCACCTCTAATGTGCTTGAAGTTATAAAGATTAACTTTAATTTTTTTGGTTATCATTTTTATATGTTTTTTAAAAGAAAAATTTGAATCTAAAATAACACCTAAATATTTAAAATCTGTGACCACTTCTAACTTTTCATTACCTATAGTAACCCCAGGCAAAGAGAGCGTAGGGGATGGCTGCTTGGACAAATACAGGCAAACAGTTTTTTTTGTATTTAGAACCAAACATGATCTGTTGAGCCATTGTTGTATGTGTGAGAGTGCTATAGAAAGTACACATGCTGCTTCCTCAGGATTTTTAGCTTTTGTAAATATGACTGTGTCATCTGCATAAAGCTGTATGTCAACATTTGGACAGTGTGCAGGCAAGTCATTAATATAAAGAGAAAATAAAATAGGCCCTAGTATGGACCCTTGGGGGACCCCTACTGGACAGCTCATAAAGGTGGACCTGACACCATCCACCATAGTACATTGTTGTCTATGAACCAGATATGACCGAAACCAAGTTATGGATTGAGATGAAAAATGAAAATGGTTGAGTTTTGATAGTAGTAAGTTATGATTAACAGTGTCAAAGGCTCTTTTCAAATCCAAGAAAACAGCACCAACACAGCCGTTTCTATCCAGATAACATTTGTTCTTTTCCATGAACATGGCCAATGCAGTCTCAGTAGAATGCTGTGGACGAAACCCAAATTGCAAAGGGTGTAGTGGTGTTTGACTTTTATTAAGATAGTCAATCATTTGCTTTAAGACCCATTTTTCAATAATTTTAGAGATGACAGGTAAGATGCTAATCGGTCTATAGTTATTCATATCAGCTTTGTCACCAGCTTTAAATATCGGAGTCACTGTAGACAGTTTCCATGCCATAGGGACAATGGAACTTTTAATGGATAGATTAAACAGATGTGTGAGTGGAGGTGCAAGAGTCTCTTTATGTAATTTCAGAAAGTTAGTATCAAGTCCGTAAATATCCTTGGCTTTAGAATTATTCAAGGCAGTTATGATCTTGATAGTGTCTTGTTCTGTCATTTCTTGGATTTGAAATTTATTTCAAATTGTATGTAATGTATGGCACAGCAGGCCACTCCAAAAATCCACCAGAATGCAGGAACATCTACTAAATCCAAAATCTCAAACCCCCCCCTTCATTGTCCATCTCCAGCTGGACGAACCACAAACAAAACACCAGAATGCAGGGGGACAAGTGAATATCAAACTGAATACAAAATTCCCATTTACCTGTGTGGTGTGCGGAAAAATTTTGCCGTCGACCCCCCCCAAAAAAAAAATCTCACTCCAAGGAATTTTGAAAAGTTGGCAGCCCTGCTAATGTCTCGCAGAAATAACAAAAATACAAACTTGTTAGACTCTCTAAACACATTACAACTTCAAATATAAACATATTTAATGTGTTTCAGGGTAGAGGATTCCTTTAAAGGAGGAGCACTGAACAGATTACCATGTTGCTCCGTCTTCTGAGCCTCACTAAGGTTCATTCACTGAAAAGTGAAAACATGAAATTGACCCACAGTGTGACCATGTTAACGAAGCTATAATTGTGTACAAATTCTGTGCTTGATTATTGAGTTTATAGTTTGGTGACAGTTTTCTCAACATTTTGTGTATACAGTCAAGCCGAGCCACTGCTTGCAACAGTAGATTGCATGTCACCCCGCAGGTAAATTACAGGGAAAACCTGTAGACGGCTGTTTTCTAAATCATAGCTGCCAAAGCTGTCACAGCAAACAGGGAGTTTTGTTTTGGCAATAGCATCCTCTTGTTAGTTGTATAAGACTGAAATAGATAGGAAAGTAGGGGTAACATATTCGAAAGTCGAGCTAATTTGTGCCTCATTTTTGCTTTTCAAAGCAAACGCTAATATCCTTCTCAGCTCCCCTCAGAAGGAGAGCGAGTTGGCCAGTGCAGCAGCCATCAGGCTGCCAGGATCAAAGTGTTCTCTGTATTAAATAGAGATTAATACCTGCTGTTCGTGATATGGGGAGAGAAATTGGAAAAGCTAAAAGTACCCGAATAAGAAAAGAGTGTGTCTGTCTCGAAAAAGTAATGTCCCAGGCCTGCTTCTCTCACCTTCCTCAGGCTACAGAAAGATCCTGAGAATTAAATTAATTCCGTTGATGTAAATCCGTTGAGAACTTTTTTTTGGGGGGGAGGTATGGTTAATGATCTGTGGTCACCTTATAACGTCTTGATTTTTGGTGGGCTCCGGGTTAACACACTCGAGTCTTTCGACATGTCGTAATTAACATTCACTTTTGCGACAATGTTCGACTTATTTGCGGTAGAATTTTCGGGAAATCCCATCGCGTGCAGTGTATAAACACAAGTACGCATGCTCTCCACGCGTGGCTTGCAATCGCCGTTCACCAACCGTACACACTGTTTGACGATACGCATTTGTAACATCGGAAAGACACGTATTCAGGCGGGATATTTTAGCATATCGACAATGGCAAAAGTCCTAGATGAGAAAGAAGAGGATCGAGCGAGGGAGATTGATAAAGGTGCAGGAATAAAGAACTGTTTTCGATGGGCTTGGTTAGAAAGAACACTGAATGTCGAGATCGACAAGCAGACTGTCACAACGAAGCTCGGCGATCACATACGGAAAATAGACGTCCCAGGAAAAGTACTTTGCTCATTGTGTTCTGACATGATAAACTACGCTAGTAGAGGGGCAAGGACTATCAAACTTCACATATACACCAAAAACACAAAGGTAGGTCGAAAATTATTTTGCCTGTTCAGTGATTCATTATATTATTTATAATGTACATTGCACGAATCAATGCCATGGTGTATATAATATCTCATCTCATCTCATTATCTCTAGCCGCTTTATCCTTCTACAGGGTCGCAGGCAAGCTGGAGCCTATCCCAGCTGACTACGGGCAAAAGGCGGGGTACACCCTGGACAAGTCACCAGGTCATCACAGGGCTGACACATAGACACAGACAACCATTCACACTCACATTCACACCTACGGTCAATTTAGAGTCACCAGTTAACCTAACCTGCATGTCTTTGGACTGTGGGGGAAACCGGAGCACCCGGAGGAAACCCACGCGGACATGGGGAGAACATGCAAACTCCACACAGAAAGGCCCTCGCCGGCCCCGGGGCTCGAACCCAGGACCTTCTTGCTGTGAGGCGACAGCGCTAACCACTACACCACCGTGCCGCCCGTATATAATATATATCTATCAAATACATGTCATATATGTGTGTATCTTTTATGAATGGGGTTAGCTTATCTAATGTAGCATGTTGGGGAGAATCATAGTATCATATCTATATTTCTGATCAAATTTTAGGTATGATACCATGTATAACTCTCCTACTTATTGCTCATTTCATAGGGGGGGAATTGCTGGCATGTGCTGCGCGGGAGTGTCTGCCCAAATTATTTAGGCCGAGATGAACTTATAGTTTTTGATTTTAAAAAAATTTCCAATATGTAATGCCAATTGTACATGCCTGTTCTTTAATTCAAAATCACCATCTTGAGCTTCAGATTGACCATATGGTATCTGTATTACATTACACAACATCCTGTCCAGATAAAACCTAGTTAGTACACACAACAGTTGAAAGGGAAGTGATAAGTGATGTTGAATGTTGCCTGCTTAATATACAAGACCTCCTGCTACCATGATAACATCAGAAGAAAGCTTAAGGCAGATTCTACAGAGTAGGCCAGTTAAGTCCCATCTCCTTAACAGAGGCCAGTTAAGTCCCATCTCCTTAAATTGCTGAATTGATTATTTTGATCATTCTATTAAGTTTTTCTAGTAGCATTTGGGGTCTTGGACATTCACAGTAAATTTTAGGACAGTAGTGCTAAATGACAATAGAAACACATCGGTTTCTATCATCAAAATCTGACAGACAAACTAACGTCTACCATCATATTCTGACAGACACTCTAGATGACAATAGCAACAAAACTGTTTCTTACATTATTAATCTGACAAATTTAGTAATAATATTAAATACCTCATCACTAGAACCAAATAATAAAATAAAATATTGAAATAAAGATAAAATTTATTTTCAAAATTGAAATATCAACAATAGTTGTCAGAACAGTGACAATAGACACGACTGTGTCACTTTCGCGGGGAAATAACACATTGAAATGGCCTGTCGGCTGAAAGGGTCGCAAGTGGCTCTGATTTATCTCAACTTACGATAGTTTTCCTCCAGAAAAATTTAAATATGAATGCACAAATATATTCTCAATGTTTCTATCGTCAAAAATTTCTATCGTCAGGATAGCTGACTGAAAATCTTACCTTGATTTATTTGATGAAATCTAGCTGTCAGAACTCCAAGTCTTGCCCGGAAGTAAATGTCTGCTGTCACAAAAATCATGCGCAGTAGAATTTCCTCTCTGCGTCAGTCAACATGTGCGTGGTGAGGGCTTGAATTTTGCTATCGTCAGGTGCATTTGACTGACAGACTGACGATAGCATTTTTTAAAAATAACTGTGGGCTTCTCTCGTGAATTAAATAGTTTTTTCGCTGTTAATCTATTTCAACTCTATCTGTTGACACCCAAAAATGATAAAGCCTGCTTCCACACCATAACTACCAAAGATCCATAATGGCCGAGTCTATCGTCAGGTCATCTGACAGAAATTCACTGACGATAGCAACAGGGATAATGAAAGTGATTTTTAAAATGGGAGTTATGTCTGTCAGATATGTCAAAGAAATAGAACTTTATTCTTTAAAAATATTTTATTGATATACTCAGTGTATTTTTAAATGACGTGCTGTTTTAGAAGACCAAATACCATATTTTCAATCTTGAAAATATTACCTCACTGAAAAAAGGACAAGAAAAATTTCTTATTTTGTGGGCAAGTGGTTAATGGATCCAGTTACGGTAGAATCTGCCTTAAGAGAATTATATGATAGAATTTTTTCTGGTTTGCACTTCATTTTAAAGGATTAGAGTATATCAACAAAGAACATAAATTTCATATGATACTGATGATATCATTTTAGACAAACTGAAACTTCTGAGGACAAACTACCAGTTACCAGCATCACTTCAGACTAGTGATAGTAGCAGTGCATCTCATATACATCAACCACTGGTGAAAAGCACAGATGGCCACACTTCCACCGTAAAGCCTCTGATATGAGTAGCTGATCGTGTGAATAATACTGTATTGTGAAAAGTATTGTAACCTTATCACTATTATGAAAAGAACTTCAGAGAAAGCAGCCCAGTCTCCATTTGGTAAGGAATTTTATATATTTAAAAAATTATATATTCATTCATTTACATTGATATCCACATGTTAACAAAGACATGAATAGCAAAATGCAGAAATATAATACTGTAGAGCTCGTTTATATTAAAAGGTGCATTGATTGATTTTTTTTTTAAATCATCAAATGTGAATTGATTAAAAACAAGTCTCGTGTACCATATTAATCATTTTCAACTGGTAGTCCACCAAGAAGGGGAATTTATTTCCAAATAAACTGCAACTTTTTGCTGATAAAATTTAATGGTTTTGGGGTAAAAAATAAAAAAATACCCAAAAATCATTAGCTCCCGGGGCTCTGCCCCTGGGCCCCGCTGAGTGCCTGCGACCCCCAAACCCCTGGCTTTTTTCAGACTTTTTAAAAATATTTTTCATTCTCATCCCTGATTAATGTACATTGGATTTTTTTTTTTAATTCTGAAAACATTAATGCATGTGTGAAAACACAGTGACTGCTGTAGTCCTCACAGTAGAGTCCACAAGTAATTACACCTATGGTATAGTAATATACAACTAATTACTAAACATGACAAAAGTTTTTATAAGGTTAAAATGTGCAGCAGTGGTCACCTGGAAGGATGGACTACATATAAAATGTGTTTTAATTCCCATATGGCTCTAAAAATAGAATGCTGTTAGGGATATAATGATGCACTCGTGTCAGTCGAATGGATTCAATTCATGATTCCATTCTCAGAATAATTTGAACAAAATGAATGAAGAAAAATTCTGACTAAAAAGACTCCTTTTTAATTTCTGAATCATAAACAAGGCAGGGCGGCACGGTGGTGTGGTGGTTACCGCTGTCGCATCACAGCAAGAAGGTCCGGGTTCGAGCCCCGTGGCCGGCGAGGGCCTTTCTGTGTGGAGTTTGCATGTTCTCCCCGTGTCCACGTGGGTTTCCTCCGGGTGCTCCGGTTTCCCCCACAGTCCAAAGACATGCAGGTTAGGTTAACTGGTGACTCTAAATTGACCGTAGGCGTGAATGTGAGCGTAAATGATTGTTTGTCTCTATGTGTCAGCCCTGCAATGACCTGGCGACTTGTCCAGGGTGTACCCCGCCTCTCGCCCGTAGTCAGCTGGGATAGGCTCCAGCTTGCCTGCGACCCTGTAGAGCAGGATAAAGCGGCTAGAGATAATGAGAATGAGATAAACAAGGCAAAATGGTACACATTTTTTGTGTATAAAACTAACTAAATAAAAAAATTAACAGAGGTTTAATACTGTCAATAAAAAACTACATGTTCACCATAGCTTAAAAATTGATTGATTGATTGATTGATTGATTGATTGATTGATTGATTGATTGATTGATTGATAAATTATCCCCCCAAAATGAATGGAATAAATAAAGTCTCTGACCCTGGATAAATGATTGAGTGACACATAATGAGCTCCATAGCAGTACCTGAGTTCACATTTTAACCAGAAATAGAGCTCCAAAGTCGGCTAAAATGACCACTTCCATGACCTCCAGCACTTTAGATTGCGGCGGTGTGGGGCTGGTGTCATTTGAAAGCTACTGAAGAGCTCTTTTTAACTGTTATAACATTGTTGTGTAACCATATAACCTGTAACATGTCTATCATTGAGCTATTGGGCCGTCGGTCAGTTCACAAGTGCAGATGATTCCGAGGAATGTCACAGGCTCTCCACAGAAGAACATAATCATGTGACCAGTGTGCACTCTAAATATTTTAATATTTTCATCTTTATGGGTTGCACAGATTGAGATCGATACCGCTGGTGTTCAAACAGTGCAACTGCATTAGCTATATAGCTAATGGAACACTTCCACGATGCACACGGTCACATTTTTGCATTGTGATGCTTCGTGTAACAATGCATCATAACACCACTAAATGATATATATTTCAGTAAAGCCTGATGCCCATTGATGTTATCGTTATTACCTCCGCCAAGGAGGTTATGTTTTCGGTAGCGTTGGTTTGTTTGTTTGTTGGTTTGTCAGTAATTTGTACTGTATAACAGCACAGCCCTGACGGAAGTGTCAGCTCACAGGTTTCTATTAATGCATTTGCTCTAATATGTTATTGTTTCTATAGTAGCAGCTCATCCACAGGTGGTGGACAGTCCATGTACGGTAATTTAAGACTAATAATGAAAGGTGCTTGTTTTTTGAATAAAGAAAAGTGTATAATCGTGAATATAGTGAAGGCTTGTGTCAGGAAAAGCTTTGATATAGTGATTGATATGGTGAAGCTGTCTGTAAGGAGACATTTATTTAACATTATGGCGGAGCTTTTTAATGGTCATTAAATTTTCCACCACAGGAAAGTCTTCAGGACAGAGGACTTTGGGCTTTCTGGTTTCTCTGTCCAGTGGCAGTATTATGACAAGCTGCATCTTTTTTTGATTGATTAGTTGTTATTTTTTTGTTGTCTTTTGTTTTTTTTTTGTTTTTTTTCCCTCATTAAATTCAAGAGAGTAAAAAAAAAAAAATAGACAGGCTGGTTAATGTAAAAAATGTGATCAAAATTGGAAAATTGCTGTGATATAAGGGGAATAATACACCCATATTATGACCAGTAATAATTAAATAATATTGGCTGGCTTTTTCGTGGCATATCAGATATATTCCATTCAGCTAGCATGATACTGAACGAGTCTTCGACTCGTTCAGTATCATGCTAGCTGAATGGAATATATCTGATAAACCACGAAAAAAGCCAGCCAATATTATTATTATTATCCATATACATTTGGAACAATTATAGATTTTACAAAAAGTTAAGAACAGGGGGATAACTTACCAATACTGAATGCTGATTCTGATCAAATGTAATTCAATGTTCTGTCAATCCAATGTACATGTACGAAGTCAAAGTTCTAACAATAAAAATGGTACAAGTCCAAAAAGCCTGAACAAACTCAACTTATATACAAGCTACAGTATATCCAGGTTGACCATTCAAGTTCAAAGATACTTTTGGTAGTAGTTAATTGTTCCATTGCAGTTGTTCAAAACAAAAGGGCTTTGCTGAATGAAGTCCACGAGTGAAGTCCTCTTGTAAAAGTCTCCATCACTTTTCCTCACCTCCAAGTAGAATTTTGACAATATTTCTGCTATTGCTCTCTTTTCCAGTTTTTCAATGTCCGTTGGTATGTTTTTCTCTTGTAAATATGTAATATAATGAAGTTTTGGTAGCTTTTCGGGTGTTCAGCACGTCTTTAGTTTCAGTTTTCAGTTTATTTATTTAGTGCTTAAACCTAGCATTGGATTAGCCTCGTGTTCTCTCTCTCCTAGCTGACGAAGAAATGATTGTATGCATGCGCAGCAGAAAAGTTTTGTCGTTGGATCTTTGCATGACCTCCTACGGTATGTGCGATATCATGTTGTCTTGACAGCGTGCAACGTTATAACAATATTGCACACTCGTTCTCCGTTGGGGAGAGTGACGTACAGTAATACATGGAGGATAAGCGGTATGATAACAGTATTACATGCCATCAGTAAACCCACTAGAAGGGAACAGAATACATGTTTTTATTCTATGGAAAAAGTTGCCCGTATGTCCAGTATAATTATATTGATTATACACCGATCAGCCATAACATTATGACAACTGACAGGTGAAGTGAATTGCATCGATTATCTCATTACAATAGTAACTGAAAAGAGGTGGGATATACTGTATTGGGCAGCAAGAGAACAATCAGTTCTTGAAGTTGATGTGTTGGAAGCAGGAAAAGTGGGCAAGTGTAAAGATCTGAGCGACTTTGACAAGGGCCAAAGTGTGATGGCTAGATGACTGGGTCTAAGCATCTCCAAAACCGCACATCTTGTGGGGTGTTCCCGGTATGGAGTGGTTAGTACCTATCAAAAGTGGTCCAAGGAAGGACAACCAGCGACAGGGTCATGGGTGCCGAAGGCTCGTTGATTCGCATGGGGCACGAAGGCTAGCCCATATGGTCCAATCCCACAAAAGAGCTACTGTAGCACAAACTGCTGAAAAAGTTAATGCCGACTAAAACAGAAAGGTGTCAGCATGAACTTTTTCAGCAGTTTGTGCTAGAGTAGCTGTTCTGTGGGATTGGACCATATGGGCTAGCCTTTGTGCCCCATGCGAATCAATGAGCCTTGGCTAATACAGTATATATTGACTTCAAGAACTGACTGTCCACTTGCTGCCTAATATATCCCACCCCTTGACAGGTGCCTTTGTAATGAGATAATCAATGTTATTCACATCACCTGTCAATGGTCATAATGTTATAGCCAACTGGTGTATATTATTGACCATTCAATGATGCAATATAGCTATATAATCTCATCTCATTATCTCTAGCCGCTTTATCCTGTTCTACAGGGTCACAGGCCAGCTGGAGCCTATCCCAGCTGACTACAGGCGAAAGGCGGGGTACACCCTGGACAAGTCGCCAGGTCATCACAAGGCTGACACATAGACACAGACAACCATTCACACTCACATTCACACCTACGGTCAATTTAGAGTCACCAGTTAACCTAACCTGCATGTCTTTGGACTGTGGGGGAAACCGGAGCACCCGGAGGAAAGCCACGCGGACACAGGGAGAACATGCAAACTCCGCACAGAAAGGCCCTCGCCGGCCACGGGGCTCGAACCCGGACCTTCTTGCTGTGAGGTGACAGTGTTAACCACTACACCACCGTGCCGCCTAGTTATATAATCAATTTTAAAAAGTTTGTGTCAGGTTACATCATACTACCGTGTCATTAATTATTTTTCCATATCACGCCCTGTTGTGTTTTATTTCTTACAAATCAAATGTCCTGGAATGCAGAGACAAGGCAGTACTATTTACACAATGCTGCCATGTTTTACTGTCTTTACTTTCTGACTGCACAGGATGTTCCTGGGTCTAATTAATGTCCTTAAGGCTGATGTTGAAAGGGTTCATTTACTGGCTTATGAAAAATTCAGCTGATAGGTAGTCTGTGGAGGAATGTCCTCAGGTGCAGTCAGTTTGCGCGTCAGCCTGTGTGTTATAAAGAGCTCATTAGAGTACTTGTTATGAATAATTCTGCTGAGGACCATGCAGTACTCAGTCAGGCCTGCCTGATTTCCTATTAACTAACTTCCTGTCCTGGAGGAGGCATAGAGAGCATCACCACAGCTACAGCTCATCAAATTTTACAGCGGAAAGAACAGAACTTAAAGCAGCTGTCAGTAACGTGGTGCACAGGGACCTCCTTTAAATATGAACCTTGATTGCTGGGTAGCACTGTGTGAGGTTTCACTTTATTATTGTGAGATCACGAGTTTGAGGTCATGACAATGATACAGCCTTCCAAAGCCAAGCGTCCAGGAGAGCATTTCCGATCCTGTACTCTAGGCGGTTAGGCTCGCCTTGTTTCTCTCTCTGTCTGTCAATGAACATGGCACTGGACAATGTGTCTGATCACATAAATATAATCGGGCAGTTCAGTCAGCTGCCCTCTGTTGTTACATGCAGCAGTTAAAGACGTGTCTGGTTTTACAGTGGCATGCAAAAGTTTGGGCACCCTTACTGAAAATGTCTGTTACTGTGAATAGTTAAGTGAGCAGAAGATGAACTGATCACCAAAAGGCATAAAGGTAAGGACGACACATTTCTTTAATATTGCATTTTTATTTCCATCATTTACAGGTGTAAAATGCCAAAAAATTAAAAGGACCTGAAGCAAAAGTTTGGGCACCTGACATGGTCAGTACCTAGTAACACCCCTTTTGGCAAGTATCACAGCTTGTAAACACTTTTTGTAGCCAGCTAATAATCTTTCAGTTCTTACCTGGGGGATTTTCACACATTTGTCTTTGCAAAAGGCTTCCAGTTCTACAAGTTTCTTGGGCTGTCTTGCATGCACTGCTCTTTTGAGATCTATCCACAGATTTTCAATGATGTTTAGGTCAGGGGACTGTGAGGGCCAGGGCAAAACCTTCAGCTTGTGCCTCTTGAGGTATTCCACTGTAGATTTTGAGGTGTGTTTAGGATCATTGTCTTACTGTAGGACCCATCCTCTTTTTTAAATATTTTTTTGGGCTTTTTTCACCTTTATTGGATAGGACAGTGTAGAGACAGGAAATGAGCGGGAGAGAGAGAGAGAGACGGGGAGGGATCGGGAAATGACCTCGGGTCGGAATCAAACCCGGGTCCCCGGATTTATGGTACAGTATGGCGCCTTATCCACCTGAGCCATGACGCCCCCAATTCTCTTTTTAACTTCAACTTTTTTTACAGATGGTGTGATGTTTGCAACCAGAGTTTGCTGGTATTTATTCGAATCCATGCTTCCCTCGACCAATGAAATGTGCCCTGTGCCACTGACTGCAACACAACCCCAAAGCATGATCGATCCACACCCATGCTTCAGAGTTGGAGAGGTGTTTTTTTCCTGCAATTTAGCACCCTTTTTTCTCCAAACATACCTTTGCACATTGTGACCAAAAAGTTTTATTTTGATTTCATCAGTCCACAGGCCTTGTTTCCAAAATGCATCAGGCTTGCTCATTTGCAAACTTCAGATGCTGAATTTTGTGGCTAGGACACAGGAAAGGTTTTCTTCTGATGACTTTCCCATGAAGGTCATATTTGTTCAGGTGTCGCTGCATAGTAAAACAGTGCACCACCACTCCAGGGTCTGCTCAATCTTTCTGAAGGTCTTTTGCAGTCAAACTGGTCTTTATTTGCCTTTCTAGCAATCCAACGAGCAGTTCTTTCAGAAAGTTTTCTTCATCTTCCAGACCTCACCTTGATCTCCACTGTTTCTGTTAACTGCCATTTCTTAATAACATTATAATCTGAGGAATCAGCTACCTGAAAACACTTTGCTATGTTCTTGTAGCCTTCTCCTGCTTTGTGAACATCAATTATTTTATTATTCAGAATGCGAGGGAGTTGCTTAGAGGAGCCCATGGCTGTTGATTTTAGGGACAAGTTTGAGGAGTCAGAGAATTTATACAGCTTTGAAATCTGCATCATCTGACCTTTCCTAATGAAGAATTTGAACAAGCCACAGCTCAATAAGCTAATTAAGGTCTGGAACCTTGGTAAAAGTTACCTGAGAACTCAAATGTATTGGGGTGCCCAAACTTTCGCATGGTGTTCCTTTTCTTTTTTTCACTCTCCAGTTGTACAAAACAAAAATAATACACAAATCCTGCATAAAATGCTGAAAAGAAATGTGTCGTCTTTACCTTTATGCCTTTTGGTGATCAGTTCATCTTCTGCTCACTTAACTATTCACAGGAACAGACATTTTCAGCAAGGGTGCCCAAACTTTTGCATGCCACTGTATGTGTCTCAGAGAAAGCATGTGTTAGACCCCACCTAACCATGTGGGGATGTGCACAACTTGATTTGGATGTATACCACAGTCCTGTACAGTTCTCAGTCCTGGTCATTAGGTGTTTAATTTTCGAGAAGCTCAGGGAACACATTCAGAGCAGAATACTTTGTGCTTTACAGTACCAGTAACATAAGCTGCTGTCTTTGTCTTATTACCTCTGTCTGTGTGTGTGTGTGTGTGTGTGTGTGTGTGTGTGTGTGTGTGTGTGTGTGTGTGTGTGTGTGTGTGTGTGTGTGAGAGAGAGAACACGATGCCAACAGTATTAACAGGGAAGCTTCACCACCAGATTCCTTGTCCTTACTAATTTGCATGTCTCAAATAGCCTTAAAATATACTTTAAACAGGACGGAAGCCGTTGAAGAAAAAAAAATTCAGACATTTGACCTTGCTGTGACTTTGAGCTTGTTTGGCTCAATTTTAAAATCTAATAACTTCATCTGCTTGTTGCATGATAATTTCATATAAATCCTCCAAATATTCAACCACTCATTCTTGAGTTATCACACTAACGAGAATCTCGGACAGAGGGACGGATGGACAGATAGCAACACGACAAGGTGAACATAATAGTGGCAGAGGCAAACGGGAGAGAGGCTGATGAGGGAACAACTGCGTGTACCTGTTATAATGTAAGTGATAATAGAAACGTATTTCCTGGCCATTAGTTCCACAACATTAAATATTTATACAATTGGATAGAACTTGCATTATTAATTATATTGATTGTTTTAATAATATTAATTATTTCATAAAAGTACAGTCCCCTCTGAAAGTCCTGGAGCAGCAAGGCAAATTATTATTATTTTTTTAATTATACACCAAAGATATTTATGTTTGAGATCAAGAAATTAATATGAGATGATAGATCAGAATTTCAGCTTTCTTTTGCTGATATTTTAAGTTCGTTTCTTAGACAAGGATTTTTTAAGCTTGTTACCTTGTTAACAGTTTCGGTGAGAATCTTCCGCCTTCTTCAGAAACAGTCACCAGATGTCGAGTGGTGAGGTGCCTTATCAGCTGATGTTGCGTTTCTTTTCTGATTCATTCTGATTCATTTCTTTTGCTGATATTTCCATTTTGATGTGTCAAACAACTTAGAACATGGTTCCTTTGGAAACAGACCACTCAAAGGGTTGGTGAGCAAAAGTATAGGAACATATAGTCTTAAAGTGAATTAAGTAAATAACACTTAATGTTCTATCCACATTCACTGGATATGAGCAGTCGCGTACTCTGATTGGCTACTCTACTACTAGGCTATTAGCTCATATACCGTGAGTAGAGAAAACAAAATGGCGACGCGTTTTGCTGAACCAACCGAGGACAAAATAAAAACTCTACACAAAAACAAACCCCCCAAAAATACAAAAAGCAATAAAATATGGAACAAAAGTATTTGATGGTAGTAACGTATCTTTTTTTTCCAAGAATTATTATTATAGCATTTTCACAAATTGCTCCTGTCATTTCACCAGTTTGTTAACATTCTTCATCTTTAAGCATTAAAATTTGTTGATTTTTTTTTCGACTGGCTCAAAAGCTCAAAGAAGTTTGAAAATTGCATCACTGAAATGCCCAAGGAAGAACTGAATAAATGTCTAAAGCTATTCTATACCTTGGCACGACAGCAAGATGGCACTTTCTATTAAAAAAAACCCACTAAAGTCAATTCGTGCAGCCATCGATAGGTTTTTAAGAAGTCTGTCTAAGCAGAAATTATTTTGTTGGATGTTTTGTATAAAGTTTTTATTTATCAAATTTGCAAAAAATAAAAATACTGTTTCTCAAAATCCAGTGAATGTGGAGAGAATAAAGCAGTTATTCCACTCAATCTAGTCGTACATGGCTTATAGCCAACTCGGCGCTACGTGCCTCATCGGCTATCAGCTCATGTACGACTCGATTTCGTGGAATAATTGTTAAATATGGTTGTATATCCCTTGTTTGTGATAACTATATGAAACGGGTGACACACTGAGAGCACCCAACTTATGCATTCTTCTTTTGTAATGCATTTCCAGGTCTGTTTAAAACCTTTAACATTTTTCCCCTTTGTTGTGTTGGCAGTGTATTTTGGGTCACAGTCTTGCTGCTTGATGTTTGTGTAGACAGAATGTTTGTGTAGACTTCTGAATTCATTTTGCTGCTACCATCATAAGTTGCATCATCAATAAAGATCAGTGAGCTCATTCCAGAAGCAGCATGTACATGTATACCCAAGCCATGACGCAATCTATCTGGCATGTCACTACAGTGATATAGCCACTCTGACTTTCATCAGAGTTTCTCAAGAAGGATTACAGTAGTGGTTTCCTGTTGCCTTCTACTGGATTGTTGGAGAGGTTTTGTCCTCTCGTCCATTCACACACATTCACACCTATGGGCAATTTAGAGGAGCCAGTTAACCTAACCGCAAGTCTTTGGACTGTGGGGGAAACCGGAGCACCCGGAGGAAACCCACACAGACACGGGGAGGACATGCAAACTCCACACAGAAAGGCCCTCGTCAGCATGGTAGCCGCGGGGTCTTAAAAGTCTTAAAGTCTTAAATTTAATATTCCAAAATTAAGGCCTTAAAAAGTCTTAAATTGCTTTGCCCAAGTCTTAATTTTTTAAACAAAGGTCTTAACCCTTTAATGCGCAAGCTATTGTAACTCCCCTAACGCACAACATGGGTCACAAGTGACCCGCATTCATTTCTAATGTAATTTCCAGCAAGGACATGGTTTTCTCTCTTACAACTTCTTGAAACAATACATTTAACCCTATAATATTTTATAAATTGACAGATTAGGTAGGGTTTGATGCACAAAAACTATTTTTTATCATTTTTACTTTTGTATCTCATAAATAAACATGTATTTGTAATTTCTCCATTAATTCGCAGACATGGGTCACAAGTGACCCGCATTCATTTCTAATGTAATTCCAAGCATGGATATGGTTTTCTCACTTACACCTTAAAAAATCAATACTTTCACCTACAATATTTAAAAAGTTTATAAAGTAGGTAATGTTTGAAGCATAAAAAAATTTTTTACTTAAGTTTATTTTAATTTAACCTAGATTTGGTGTTCTGAGGAACTATGATATTTGCAAGTGTTTCCTGTCAGGAAAACATTGAAAGTCAGACCACTGTTGATCGCTGACTGTTGACACTCATTTTAGAAGTTTACAAAGCTGCTTCTGCAAAACTACGTGTACGTATTTATTTTCAGTTGCAATATTACATATTTATTACACAACTGTTACAGAGTTATTATTGAAGATAATTGTACAGTGCTCTGACAAAACATGCTTGATGTTGGTGCTCTGAACGCCTTCACCATCTTTACTGCACAACACCCTGACTATATGAATGGTGTGCCAAATGCACGGCGGCTTTTCATCAAGGAGTTGGCCAAAGAGCTCATCATGCCTCACATGAACAGGCGCATGGAGACCTCTGTTCATCTCCGAATGTTACTGAGGCCATAGCAACATGTGGTGTGAAAAGGGGGAGTGCTGAGACCACCCATCCACAAGAGGACTTAAGACAGGGAGGAAAATCCAAGAGGAAGAGATGCAGCCTTTGTCCAACTGCCAGAGATAGGAAAGTCACCCTCTCCTGCTCCAAATGCACACGGCCTATATGCAAGGACCATTCAGTTACTGTGGTCATTTGTGATACATGTAAGAACTGAGACTGCTGTCTCGGCGCATTCTCAATGTATACAAGCCTGTGCCCATGCCAATATAATATTATCTTACCCAAACAGTTTTATTCAGTTACATTTACCACTTCCCCACAGTTTGAAAGTTAATATTCCAGTTGTCCATGGCTCACTATAGCTACTAATGCAGTGAAGTTCAGTATTGGTGTTTACAGTGTTAGTTGCTGTACATAATGTACAATGTACAATGTTTAATGTTTTAAATATACCAACAAGGGCAGCATGGTGGTGTAGTGGTTAGCGCTGTTGCCTCACAGCAAGAAGGTCCTGGGTTCGAGCCCCGTGGCCGGCGAGGGCCTTTCTGTGCGGAGTTTGCATGTTCTCCCCGTGTCCGCGTGAGTTTCCTCCGGGTGCTCCGGTTTCCCCCACAGTCCAAAGACATGCAGGTTAGGTTAACTGGTGACTCTAAATTGAGCGTAGGTGTGAATGTGAGTGTGAATGGTTGTCTGTGTCTATGTGTCAGCCCTGTGATGACCTGGCGACTTGTCCAGGGTGTACCCCGCCTTTCGCCTGTAGTCAGCTGGGATAGGCTCCAGCTTGCCTGCGACCCTGTAGAACAGGATAAAGCGGCTACAGATAATGAGATGAGATATACCAACAACCTTTTTAATCAGATTACTATTAGAAATGATTTAGATTTTTAGAATATTATTTTTTTGTTATTTGTAGTGAAATGGTTCGCATAATATTTTTTATCTTAATCACAATCACGGCGGCACGGTGGTGTAGTGGTTAGCGCTGTCGCCTCACAGCAAGAAGGTCCTGGGTTCGAGCTCCGGGGCCGGCGAGGGCCTTTCTGTGCGGAGTTTGCATGTTCTCCCCGTGTCCGCATGGGTTTCCTCCGGGTGCTCCGGTTTCCCCCACAGTCCAAAGACATGCAGGTTAGGTTAACTGGTGACTCTAAATTGACCGTAGGTGTGAATGTGAGTGTGAATGGTTGTCTGTGTCTATGTGTCAGCCCTGTGATGACCTGGCGACTTGTCCAGGGTGTACCCCGCCTTTCGCCCGTAGTCAGCTGGGATAGGCTCCAGCTTGCCTGCGACCCTGTAGAAGGATAAAGCGGCTAGAGATAATGAGATGAGATGAGATCACAATCACTTAGCCAACACAGGTCATTTCTGACCCATGTGTTCAACCGCTGTACTGCTTCACAAAATGTATTCCAATTCATAGAGTAGCCATAGTGGAATGAACATAATTATTGCTGTTTTTTAAAAGCTGAATATGTAATGATAAATTTTGATATTAAATGATGAAATAAACTAATTTCAAATATTACTGCAAATAAATTCTGATTCTTATTCTTGTTCTGATTCTTATTCTATTACTGCAAAAAAATTCTGATTCTTTTACATAGGAAATTAATGCGGGTCATTTGTGACCCATGTGTGCAAATATAATATAGCTACATAAAAAGTGTTATAATTCAATGGGTAACCATAAATTAATGAAAAGAATAATTAATGTTTGAAAAAAACTGAATAAGTGATGGAAACTTGGTAAATTAAATGAAAAATTAATTAATTTAAAAAAAAACTAGCTAAGAAACACTAAACCTTCAACAAAACTCCATAGAAAATGAATGCGGGTCACTTGTGACCCATGTTGTGCATTAGAGGGGTAGTGACAAAAAAAGTATTTTTATTTAAAATTGTTTAGAGATATAAATTTAAAAAAGTTTTGAAATGAACAAAAACAAGTTAATTGAGGAATTCATTGAGTGTGGGGTCATGAAAATAATTTATTGCAGAGATAAAAAGCAAATTAAACGCAGCCGGGTCACTTGTGACCCATGTTGCGCATTAAAGGGTTAAATTTACTCATACTATTCTACAATGTGAAAACGTGGGTTTTGTGTAACATCAGTGAATTTCTTGGAGTATGCGCAAAGAAAGAAACAATATTGATACATTTTCGTGCCGGCGCAATCGTCGGAGTCCGTGGTGGAGAGGAGACTCCGTGAATCGCAGCATGGGGAAGTGTCGTTTTAATCAGCAGTGGCTTTCAGATGAAAGATATCGTGATTGGGTGAGGGAGGTTCCTGGAAGTGACGTTGAAGCAAGATGCTGTGTTTGTCGAAAGACCTTCAAATTGTCCACTATAGGTCATTTCGCTTTAGAGTCTCACATGAAGAGCTCAAAGCGCATTGCATCTGCCCTCCACCGCCACCAGCCCATCACTCAGTTCTGCACGGTTCAATCTCCGAATGCACCTGGAGTTGGCACTAGCAACACTGTCGAACGTCAGCAGCATCAGCCAAGCCAGACATCATCGGCAAGGCTAGCAACAACACAAGGGCCGAGCAGTGGCATGATTGGTGTCGGTGGAACCCCGAAACTTCGGGCAGAGGTGCTCTGGATTTTAAAAACAATTATGGAACACCACTCGTACAGCTCGAATGAGGGCATAAGCGAACTCTTTAAGGCTATGTTCCCAGACTCGGAAGTCGCTACAACATTTTCCTGTGGAAAAAACAAAACGTCTTACATAACAAAATTCGGTCTTGCTTGTCTTGAATGTGAAGATTCGACAAGCAATGCACATAATGACTTAAGTATATAACTTTTATAATAAAAGTATTTTTACTTGAAACATTTGTCATTATTGGGAATTTGATCTGGTGTTCTACGACTGCATAATGGGTGCGATGTAGGTCTTAATTCTCATTTAAGTGGTCTTCAAAAGGTCTTAAAAAAGTCTTAAATTTTTAGTGGTCAAACCTGGGGAAACCCTGGTCAGCCACTGGGCTCAAACCTAGAACCTTCTAGGACTGAGGTGACAGCGCTACCCACTACACCACCCCAGATCATGAGCAGATCCTTTCTTTTTCCACACTTTGGTCTTTCCATCATTTGGTTCCAGATCTTTGTGGCTCATTTCTATATTTCTTAGAGAAGTCCAATCTGACCTTCTGATTCTTACAGCTGATGCGTGGTTTGCATCTTGTGGCATCGCCTCTGTATTACTGATCTTAGAGTCTTCTTCGAATAGTGGAATATGAAACCTTCACCCATCCTGTGGCAGTCATTGGTGATGTCACTAAGTATTGTTTTGGATTTTTCTTCAGAGTTCTCAAAAGTTTGTCATCAATTGCTCTTGTTTTTCTTGGCCAACCTGCCCCATGTTTGATTGTTTGTACACCAGTGTTTTCTTTCTTTTTCAGGACACTCCATATTGTTGTATTGGCTATGCCCAATGCTTGTGCAATGGCTCTGATTGATTTTTCCTCTTTACACAACTGCAAAATGACTTGCTTTTCTCCCATACACAGCTTTCTGGTCTTCATGTTGCCAACAACAAATGCAGTTTTCACAGGCGAAATCCAGGGCATAAACAAAGAGTAGACTTTAAGAGCTAAACCTCATCTCATCTCATTATCTATAGCCGCTTTATCCTGTTCGACAGGGTCGCAGGCAAGCTGGAGCCTATCCCAGCTAACTATGGGCGAAAGGCGGGGTACACCCTGGACAAGTCGCCAGGTCATCACAGAGCTGACACATAGACAACCATTCACATTCACACCTACGGTCAATTTAGAGTCACCAGTTAACCTAACCTGCATGTCTTTGGACTGTGGGGGAAACCGGAGCACCCAGAGGAAACCCACGTGGACAACACACAAACTCCGCACAGAAAGGCCCTCGCCGGCCACGGGGCTCGAACCCGGACCTTCATGCTGTGAGGCGACAGCGCTAACCACCACACCACTGTGCCGCCCACTTTAAGAGCTATTAGTTTTTTAAACAGTCAATCTAACATGGCACACCTGGGCAACAAGAAACACCTGTCAGTCATATATTCACATATCACTTGAGAAATGGGTGGGTTCAAACAAAAGGTGCCATGTTCATGTTGCTCAGCACATCTACATTTAAATATCAGGAATGAAAGGTGAAATTCTGATCTATCATCTCATATTCATCATTTGAGCTCAAACCCAAATGTCTTCAGGGTTTAACCAAAAAAAAAAAAAAAGAACTGGTTTTGCCAGTCCAATACTTTCAGTGGGGACTCTTTATAAAATTTGGCAAACTGCTGTGGTATTCATGAAATAAAGTCTTTCTGATGTCCTTTTATTTGAGCAACATCGCACTCGACATCATGCTGTTATACTGAATATCAGCACGGCTGCGATTCGGTCATAGGCACAAAGCTGCAAGTCAGGGGCCAAACATAATCACAGCTGTGCTGATATTCAGTACAACAGCATGAGCTTGAGGATGGTTTTGCTTTTATGCAACAGTTCTGTAGAGAGGAAATTAATATTGAGTAAATGATATTTCAGGCACACTATGGCCAAATGTTCTGTTTATTTTTGCTTTGCTAGCAGAAATAGATCCCGAAGAAGCCACACCCACTTTGTAGCCTGTCCACTGTCTTGCTAGCTAGCTACAGTTGTGGTCAGAAGTTTACATACAGTGACATGAATGTCATCTTGAATATGAATGTCATGGCATTATTAGGCTTGATTTCTCTGAACTGTTCGTTTTCTGTGGTGAAATATATTTCTACAACATATTTCTTTAATAGAAATGTTAATTTGGTGCAGAAGTTTTAATTTATTTTGGGTTTTCTGAAATCAACACAGGGTCAAAATTATACATACGGGGTCAAAAAATGTACATACACTCACTTAGATTATTAATTGAGAGGTGCTGAGACTTCTACAATGTCTCTTATCTTGCCAAGGCCAAGGTCTCTTAACTTCCTGTTAGTGATTATGATTGACTACAGCTGGTAGCTTCTCTGTGCCTTCATAAAAATGGTTTGTTTGCAGCACTGAATGGATTGACCAACACACAGTAAAATGGGAAAGTCCAAGGAGATCAGTGCAGATCTGAGAATGAGGATCGCAGATCTGCACAGTTCCAGAATGTCTCTTAGAGCCACTTCTAAACAACTGCAGATCCCAAGATCAGTTCAAAATTGTATGTACTGTAAGTTATTGGGAAGTGTAGTCACTTTGCTTCAAGAAAACCCAAACTGTCACCCTCGGCTGAAAGGAAATTGGCTCGGATGGTCAGGAACAACCCAGGAACCACCATGGCACAGCCCTGCCATGAACTGGAAGCTGATGGATCACTATCTACAGTACACTGCTCCAAAATTGACACCTTCAAGCTTAAAGCATATATGCAGAGCCATGGCCTCACTTTATAAATGCCTTGAGACCTCAAGAATGGCACAGGAATAGTTTTAAGCATTAATAATACATCTAATATAGTAATTTTTATGATTAAAGTGATTCATATAGGTAGCGGTCTGAGTGAATGACCTTGACGTCCGTAACGTCACAGCAGGAAGTCTATCGGTCTCATCGCCATTTCCGCTATACTAAAACACAGAGCTGACTGCAACTCCGTTCCTCCATTTTGAGCTAATTTATCACCATGCCACGTAGATGTGTTTTTGGCCGGTGCGGCAATATGACAGAAGCTGGATTTACGTTGCATTCATGGCCCAAGAATGTTCAAACTGCAAAGATTTGGATGCGTTTTGTGAGAAGTTCACGGGCACGTTGGGCGCCTACGAAGTGGTCTCTCCTCTGCTCTGCACATTTTACTGAGGACTCGTACAAAACCTCTGATCTGTTGAGGAGCGTTGGCTATAAGCCCATATTGAAAGAGGGTGCAGTACCAACAATTAAAGAAAAAGAAACCTACAATAAAAGGAATTTTTTTTTAAAAGGAAAGTGAGTTCAGTTGCACTAGTCCTCCCGGAGTGAGCCGTGGGTTGTTGGTAAAACCCGGGATGGAACTGGACGGGACATATCGCTCGGGTAGTGACCTCCCTGCAGTTGCTGCTAAAACCGGTGACATCCCATGCCATCCTGGGTTTTAGCAATTGCCTGAGCCCAGCAGTAATGGCGGAACACAGTATGAAGAAAAGTGAATGAGTGGAGCAGCCGTCTTATTTCTAAACTGGATATTGCTGCCGTCTTGCCCTTACATGGAAGAAGTGAATGAACGGAGAACTGAACAAACAACTGAAAGTCAGATTGTTTCAAAAACAATCGGCCTTCAAGAAGCGAGAACACAGACGGGTAAGCTCCGACTCTCATTGGGATAAAAAAAAAAAACACGTTGTTTACCTGCATTTAGATTAATACATGTAACTTGTATTGTGTGTTTAAGTTACCGGTATAAGATTATTTAATTTGCTTCAGAATGTGATTGTCTCAGTTCATCTGATTATTTAATTAGCCTTTTACATTTTATCAGTGAAAATGCATGCATGTACATGTATGTTGCATAAGTTATAACACCTATCCTGTTTTAATGAGAGTCAACCCACAATCAGTGAAGTCAAATCAGTCTTAGTTGAGTAAGTCAGTAACGGTATTTCTTACTTTCACCATAAATTTTTATTTATATGACTTTGGTCTATAGCTGTAAAAGGCCTCGGCCTTAAAAACCAGTTACCGCTGTGACGTCACACACTCAGGGCTGGCTGGCTCAGCGGGGCAGCTCGAATGCCAACTTTGCGGTTGATTTTAACTCTCAAAAATATATTTTTTAAATTCCCATTTATGCAGCATACAAGAGTCAAGGATGGAGATACTATCCACTCAGAAATTAATTTAAAAATAAAGGCTCTGCGTATCTCCTTTAACTAAAGTTTGCAACTGACCACATGGACAAAGAAAAAGCCTTCTGGAGGATAGCTGTATGATCACATGAGACAAAGATTGAGTTGTTTGGCCACAATGACCACCATGTACAGAGGAACACTGTACCAGCTGGTGGTGGTGGTGGTGGTAGGATCATCAGTCTCTGGGGCTGTTTTACTGCCAGTGGAACTGGATCATTGCACAAAGTGGATGGAATAATGAAGAAGGAGGACTACCTCACACTCTAAAAAATAAAGGTGCTTCAGTGGTTCTTCAAATCTCTGGATGGTTCCATGGAGAGTCAAAACTCTGTGATGAACCATTACATTATGCGAAAGGTTCTTCACATTGGAAATGGTTCTTCAGAGCCTGGCATTCTCTTACCATTTGCTGGTCAATGCACAGAGGCTATGTTTACACAAATCTGTCTTCACTGCTCAAACAAATGGTTTAAATGGTTCTTTAAAGAACTGTTGCATGAACGGTTCTTTGAAGCCCTGAAAAAGGTTCTTCTATGGCATCGCCCTGAAGAACCGGTACTGGCCTCATTATTTTTTAGAGTGCAGAATTCTTCAGCATAACCTCAAACCATTGGAAACTTGAACGACTGGGAGTCACAACAGGACAATGAACCCAAACATGCATCAGAGCTGGTTGTGGAGGATAAAGCAGGCTAACATTAAGCTTAAAACAAGCCCTGACTTCAACCCTATTGAAACTATATGGACTGTGCTTATAAGTCAAGTCCATGCCAAGAAAAAAACAAAACAAATTTAATAGAACTCTACGAATTCTCTCATGAAAAGTGATGAAATATCCAACCAGAATTCTGCCAGAAGCTTGTTCATGGTAAACAAAAAATGTTTGGTCAAGGTGAATCTTGCGAAGAGACATTTTACCTAAATATTAGGTGTGCTGTATGTAAATTTTAGACTCTGTATGTGTACTTTTGACCCTGTGTTGATTTCAGAAAGCCCCCAAAAAATTGTGCACCGAATTCTAGTTTGTTTGTTTTTTAAGATGTATGCTGTACAATTATTCTGCCACAGAAAAAGAACAGTTCAGAGAAATCTGTCAGTGCGTTTACATGCACATCCAAATCGAGCTACTGTCGGTAATCGAGCTAAGGGTCCCAGCAGGGGTGCCAGAGAAATCCAATCCTACATGCACACAAGGAAATTGAGCTATTGTGTGAGGTACATTGTGCACCCGAGCCACAGGTGGCGCTACACGCCCCATCGTGTTGGTACACTTCCGGTTGTCGTCATGAAGAAGAGCTATTCAAGAGTATAAACAAAGTTATCAGTTCCGTGTTCACAAGAAGAATGACGACGAGGACAGCAACATCGAGATATATATATATATATATATATATATATATATATATATATATATATATTCAGCTCCTTAAGCTGAATGAGCATGAACTCTATCTCCTTATTGCTCCAGAAGTGCATGTTTCTACTACTGTTGTCATGCCGACCGAGGCTGTTGTGTTTCCCGCTTGTGGTCTCGTCACTCGTCACTTCCGGAAGGGGCAGTGCTGAAGTAAGTAGCTGGACTACGTAGCTCGATAGGGTTTACATGCACTAAGTAGCTCGGCTACAATTGCGTAATCTAGGTCGCGTAGCTCAATTACGAGAAATCCAGTTCAGTTCGATTTCAGCTGAGCTAAGGTGTTTCCATGGCATTTAGAACTTCGATTTCAGTCGAGCTATGGCAGAAATTCGATTTTCTCTATGTGCAGGTAAACGCACTGACTGAAAGCCCAAATATTGCCATGACATTCATATCCAAGATGACATTCATGTCACTGTATGTAAACTTCTGACCACAACTGTAGCTCAAATTGATTTATACTACATTCCCGTTAAAGGTGCCTCTGGTGAAATTGGCATCCCTTCTTCTGTTTCTTCTTCATTTGATGAACTTTAATATTTAAAAAAAAGTTATATTCCTGAAAAGTGTCATTTGCCATGTCTGCATGTCTTCAACATTACTGTAGTAACTGTTTCGAACTAGGAAGTGGAATTTTATGTGATGAGTGATACACACAGTGAAATGTCCCAGTGCCAGCATCGTAAATTTCAGCACTCTTGGAACGCGGCTCAACCAGCCAAATTAGTGGAGTGGAAGTAACTGTGTTTTAAAGGAAAATTAACTCGGCGGTTATAACACTTTGTGTTAGGCCACATCACAACACCATTTTGCTGACTACATTCCTCTAGCAGCATATCATGTTGTATTCCTTATTTATCACGATGCTCATCGGCAAACATTAAAGCAAAAAGGCTTTCTAGAATGTTTTATGACTTTATGGAATAGGCTGCGTGGAATAAGATGCGACTTTATAATGCATGATCTCAGCACTGACTCGTATTTCATTTTTCTCTGTGTTTTACCCCGGCAGCCAGCCTCTATTTTATTGAACCCATGACCAGTTAAAGTCAGCACTGCACTATGAATATCCATTTTATGTACTGGTTTGTTTACTGCCATAAAGCTGTCAGTTTTTCCCGACTCCATGTCTTCAGCTGAAAGAGCTACTAAGTTTAAGCACCAGTGAGCACTGGAGAATGTCCTCAAACAAGTCACATAAAAGTACTCAGACTCAGGAACAACCCCAAAGAAAGAAAGTAGGACAGAAAGGTTCTTTAAGATCCTTGAGTCCTTTTTTTTTTTAAGTGCGTGCAGCATTAATAAGTTTGAATGATCTGTGTCTCAGCTTTAGGTGCTTATGAGCAAGTTGGGAGAATGATTTTTTTTTTTCCTGTTCTGTTGATTTTTCCCCATCTGTATTTTGTGCACATCCTCAGTCAGGGAGAATTAGTTTGCACCATAGTCTGCAGCTTTTTTTTTTTTTGCAGCATTTATTTTTAGCCATGTTTTCACACCCCTCCAAACACTGGAGCAGAAGAATGTAGGAAATGGGAGAGAGAGCGAGATAAACAGGCGCTTAATTAAAAGCTCTTTGTTAAAAGCAGGGCATGGCCAGACACTGTCACTGCCTTCAAACCTTTTCTATTGTTCACAAAATAGGTCACATGTAAATGAGAACAGCCAGATGTGTGTGCGATGGGGGTGAGTGAACGAAAGAGAGAGAAACATTTAGAGATGAAGAAAGAGTGCACCGAGTGAGACCAAATGAAAACGCAGTCAAAAGCCTCCTACTCTCAGAAAGCATCATCAATAACAAGTTGTCACTTATTATGATGTCTCTAACTTGTGAAAATAATTTGCATTTAACCAAGAAGGAATTCATCTTTCATTCTCCATAAATATCTTGTTGTTGTTGTTGTTTTTTCTGACATCATGGTGTTCAGACATGCCAAGCAGCATCAGCAAGAGTCATTATTTAAAGAGAGCACAAGTTGCTGTCAATTGCATTGACAGAAAGCTCATGACCATCGTATCATAAGGTTCTAGCTGGCTTGAGAATGAATAAGAGAATAGAACCTTATATATATAATATATACACACACTACCGTTCAAAAGTTTGGGGTCCCTTTGAAATGTCCTTCTTTTTGAAAGAAAAGCACTGTTCTTTTCAATGAAGATCGCTTTAAACTAATCAGAAATCCACTCTATACATTGCTAATGTGGTAAATGACTATTCTAGCTGCAAATGTCTGGTTTTTGGTGCAATATCTCCATATAGAGGCCCATTTCCAGCAACTCTCACTCCAGTGTTCTAATGGTACAATGTGTTTGCTCATTGCCTCAGAAGGCTAATGGATGATTAGAAAACCCTTGTACAATCATGTTAGCACAGCTGAAAACAGTTGAGCTCTTTAGAGAAGCTATAAAACTGACCTTCCTTTGAGCAGATTGAGTTTCTGGAGCATCACATTTGTGGGGTCGATTAAATGCTCAAAATGGCCAGAAAACTGTCTTGACTATATTTTCTATTCATTTTACAACTTATGGTGGTAAATAAAAGTGTCACTTTTCATGGAAAACACAAAATTGTCTGGGTGACCCCAAACTTTTGAACGGTAGTGTGTGTGTGTGTGTGTGTGTGTGTGTGTGTATATATATATATATATATATATATACAGTGCTCAGTGTAAATGAGTACACCCCCTTTGAAAAGTAACATTTTAAACAATATCTCAATGAACACAAACAATTTCCAAAATGTTGACAAGACAAAGTTGAATATAACATCTGTTTAACTTATAACATGAAAGTGAGGTTAATAATATAACTTGGATTACACATTTTTCAGTTTTACTCAAATTAGGGCAAAAATGAGTACACCCCACAACAAAAACTACTACATCTAGTACTTTGTATGGCCTCCATGATTTTTAATGACAGCACCAAGTCTTCTAGGCATGGAATGAACAAGTTGGTGACATTTTGCAACATCAATCTTTTTCCATTCTTCAACAATGACCTCTTTTAGTGACTGGATGCTGGATGGAGAGTGATGCTCAACTTGTCTCTTCAGAATTCCCCAAAGAAAGTAATTTCTTTACACCACAAAGGTGAAGGCTACAGGAAGATCAGCAAAGCTTTACTTATCAGTCAGAATACTGTAGCAAAAGTGGTACAAAAATTTAAGAAAGATGGAACTGCAACCATCTCACAGAGACGTCCAAGTTGTCCACGGAAGTTAACACCTCGACAGGAGCGTCTTCTGATGAGAAGGGTTGAAGAAAATCGGCATGCAAGTTCACTGCAATTATCTAAAGAAGTAGAAAGCCAAACTGGGGTGACTATTTCCTGTGACACAATACGGCGTACACTGCAGAAGAATGGCATGCATGGATGCCGTCCACGAAAGAAGCCTCTCCTAAAGTCCAGGCACAAAAAAGCCCGCCTAGAGTTTGCCAGGGCCCATGCTGACAAAGATGAAGACTACTGGAACTCTAGACTCTGGAGTGATGAGACCAAGATAAATGTTTTTGGAACTGATGGCTTCAAAACTGTATGGTGTCACAAAGGTGAGGAATACAAAGAAAAATGCGTGGTGCCTACAGTGAAACATGGTGGTGGCAGTGTCCTTATGTGGGGCTGCATGAGTGCTGCTGGTGTCGGGGAGCTGCATTTCATTGATGGCATCATGAATTCACAGATGTATTGCTCTATACTGAAAGAGAAGATGTTACCATCACTCCGTGCCCTTGGTCGTCGTGCACTTTTCCAACATGACAATGATCCTAAACACACATCTAAGGCCACTGTTGGATTTCTGAAGAAGAACAGGGTGAAAGTGATTCAGTGGCCAAGTATGTCTCCTGATCTGAACCCAATTGAACACCTATGGGGAATTCTGAAGAGACAAGTTGAGCATCACTCTCCATCCAGCATCCAGTCACTAAAAGAGGTCATTGTTGAAGAATGGAAAAAGATTGATGTTGCAAAATGTCGCCAACTTGTTCATTCCATGCCTAGAAGACTTGGTGCTGTCATTAAAAATCATGGAGGCCATACAAAGTACCAGATGTAGTAGTTTTTGTTGTGGGGTGTACTCATTTTTGCACCACCCTAATTTGAGTAAAACTGAAAAAATGTGTCATCTAAGTTTATATTATTAACCTCACTTTCACGTTATAAGTTAAACAGGTAACAGATGTTATATTAAACTTTTTGTCTTGTCAACATTTTGGAAATTGTTTGTGTTCATTGAGATATTGTTTAAAATGTTACTTTTCAAAGGGGGTGTATTCATTTACACTGAGCACTGAGATATATATATATATATATATATATATATATATATATATATATATATATATATATATATATATATATATATATATATCCCACAGGCTAATGGAAACCATGAAGAGGCCACAAGGAAATCAACCACAGCCAAATACCTCCAGAAAGTAAGGCAGGTCCTGAAAAGTCAGCTGAATGGTAAGAACAAGGTCCGAGCCATCAACATGTACGCACTACCAGTCATCAGATACCCCGCTGGTATCATAAACTGGCCAAAGGAGGAGATAGAAGCCACAGATATCAAGACTAGAAAGCTCCTCACCATGCATGGAGGGTTCCACCCCAAGTCCAGCACCCTGAGACTATACACTAAGTGGAAAGAGGAAGGCCGAGGGCTAGTGAGCATCAAGACCACGGTCCAGGATGAAACATCAAAAATCCGAGAATACATCAGAAAGATGGCCCCAAAGGATGAACTGCTAAGTGAATGTCTCAGGCAGCAGAACCCTGATGAGAGTGCAGAGGAGGAGGAGGAACAGACAACCTGGAGGGACAAACCCCTACATGGCATGTACCACCGTCAGATAGAGGAAGTGGCTGATATCAAGAAATCCTACCAGTGGCTGGATAATGCAGGACTGACAGACAGCACAGAGGCACTAATCATGGCAGCACAAGAACAGGCCATAAGCACAAGAGCCATAGAGGCCAGGATCTACCAGAGTAGATCAGACCCAAGATGCAGACTGTGCAAAGAAGCCCCTGAAACAGTCCAGCACATAGTAGCAGGGTGTAAGATGCTAGCTGGATCAGCGTACATGGAGAGGCACAACCAAGTGGCTGGGATAGTATACAGGAACATCTGCAACCAGTATGGAATAGAAGTACCCAAGTCCCAATGGGCCATACCACAGAAGGTGGCTGAGAACAACAGGGCCAAGGTTCTGTGGGACTTCAGCTTCCAGACTGACAAACAGATCCTGGCTAACCAACCGGACATAGTGGTGGTGGACAAAGAGCAGAAGAGGGTGGTGGTGATAGATGTGGCGATCCCAGCTGACGCCAACATCAGGAAGAAGGAACATGAGAAACTTGAGAAGTATCAAGGGTTGAAAGAGCAGCTGGAACGGATGTGGAAGGTCAAGGGTTGCGTGGCCCCCGTGGTAGTGGGGGCACTTGGGGCAGTAACCCCCAAACTGGGAGAGTGGCTCCAGCAAATCCCAGGAACAACATCTGAAGCCTCAGTCCAGAAGAGCGCAGTCCTAGGAACATCGAAGATACTGCGTAGAACCCTCAAACTCCCAGGCCTCTGGTAGAGGACCCGAGCTTGAGGATGACATGGATATATATATATATAAGATCCTAAGCTGTTTACAAGCATAGAGCATCGCACAGTCAAAGGAACTTCTACACATGACATCACTTCAGTTTCACAAGCAGTAAGTACTGAGACATGACCGCGTCGTTTCCTCTTGAGCAGCATGTACGCTGCTTGTGACTCAAGTTGATTTCTGAGACTCTGGACCAGGTCAACCAACCCCATTTATACACCATAGGAATACCTCATTACCTCGCCCCCGACGGAGTCAGCAGGGTGAGGTATTGTAATCAGTGCTGTTTGTTTGTTTGTGTGTCTGTCTGTTAACAATCTAGCGTCTAGACAGTTGCACCGATTGACTTCACATTTTCAGGGTAGGTAGGCAATGGTCCGTAGATCACCTGATTAAATTTTGGGGGTGATTGGGTCAAGGTCAGGGTCACCAGTAAGGTCAAAATCGTTTTTTTTGCGATAACTTTCTTCAAATTCATCATTTTGACTTCAAACCAACACCAAAATGTGCATCTTTCAAGTCTTCTTCCAACCATAATGTATGCTGCATGATGGGGTAGCTTGGACAATCTCCATAGCGGTTGGGTGTTAAAGGTCAGGGGTGTGAAGGTCATCGGTCAAAATAGCATATTTTCCATTATAACTCAAAAACAGTTGCCGATAGACAGATGTTTACTATTATGAGCATATAAGTGCTGCCGGGCGAGGTTTGTTTTGCCTGGCAACACTTGTTATTACTATAATTACCCATTGCTGTCCAAAGCTGTTGTATTTGACTCCAGATTACAGTAGAAGAATGTTTTCCTGATTACAGTGATTAACCCACTGACCCAGGACCTGCTGAATCAAGGTCTATTGAAATAACTTAGATATAATAGAAAAATCTGCTCCCATGGTGGGCATATAAAATGAGGTTTTTGAAGAATTCTGTGGCAGTTCATAGTAGTGGGAGGAGCACAGAAGACGGCAGGCCAGAACTGAGTTTCGTAACCCTTTTATTTTTATACACTTTTCAGTGGTCTCTTATAAACATACATACAGACAGACAGACATGCACGCACACACATCAGGTGTCTGGTTCGGGAGAGAGTTCTCCTCTGCTGTCGCTCTCTCCTTAAATAGGGTGCGGTCACTGGGGAAGACACACAAACACACGTTAATCAACATCAGGTGCAGTGATTCTGTCACTTGCCTTCCCTGACTCCGCCCTCCGGTCACAGACTGACGCTTGACCACGCCCCCGCTGCCACAAATTCATATTGTTTTCTTTTTACTCTTGCAGTTTGGAGGGCACACACACACACACACTTGCACTTCTATCTTTGTGGGGACATTCATTGACGTAATACATTCCCCTACCCGGGCGGCACGGTGGTGTAGTGGTTAGCGCTGTTGCCTCACAGGAAGAAGGTCTGGGTTCGAGCCCCGTGGCCGACGGGGGCCTTTCTGTGTGGAGTTGGAATGGTTGTTTGTCTCTTTGTGTCAGCCCTGCGATGATCTAGTGACTTGTCCAGGGTGTACCCCGCCTTTCGCCCGTAGTCAGCTGAGATAGGCTCCAGCTTTCCCATGACCCTGCACAAAATAAGCGATGGATTCCCATCGCCTTACCCTAACCTTAACCATCACAACTAAATGCGTAACCCCAACCGTCATCCTAACCCTAATTCTAACCTGAATCCTAAAACTAAGTCCTGACCTCAATTCCCAAAAATCTCCTAACTCTGTTAGTTAAAAGTGTTCAGTATGTAGCAAGTACAAGCACACACACGCACACAATTTAAACAAAAGCAAATAATCACATATATGACACAAACACCATTCTGTCCATCTCACCCATGCACACACACACATTGCAGTACTAACCACAGCATGAGTTGTAACAGAGGGGAACACAGACGGCCCGTTATTCTTGAGCTGAGCACTGAGTCTAAGCACGCCAGACACTTGCTGTGTCTTTAGGGAGATGGCAGGCATTAAAAGCTTTTCATGTAGCTCTTCTCTCGTTTGTGAATCTCCCCTATGAACAGCAAACAGGACACTGCTCCACTATCCAGCTTGCCAGAATCAGGTCATGTGTTCAGAGAAGGAAAAAACAAAACAAAAACAGGGCCATCAAGTATAGACAGAAAGTGGAATTGGCATGGTGCTTGCCAAGCTGAGTATCATTTCAGTGTCACTTCAGAAACAACATAATATGCCTAATGAATAATGAGCTTGTGGTAATGAGATACCGACTCTCAAAATGTCACATCATCAAACCAGAGAAGAGCACGTATACACTCAGTACAGATGACAGCGGACAGTTTTATAATGTTTAAATGACCTAATAAACAGACACTGACAAAAAGATATGTAGCCAACAGAGCAGGACGCTGTTACTGTACATCCGGACTGATATCAGAGCGAACAGTGATTGTTGAGCGAAGAGATAATGATGAGGCTTGTGTTAAAAGTAACTTTTACATCAAGTGACGTGACAGGTATTGATGTGGATTAAGGTGAAGACTCCTTTCCCATTGTAAACTTCTAATTATTTACAATTGAAAAAATAACGTTGTTAAAAATAATATTGCTTTTCCATAAGTAGATTAATTTAGAAATCTAGAGGTAGACAAGGCCACAGGTCCTGAACCCTGCTCCTGGAGAACCCCCTGCCCTGCACATTTTAGTGCTTTCCCTGCTCCCAATATACCTGATTGAACTAATTAGCTAATTAACAGCGATTCTTGACTTGAAGTCGGTGTGATAAAGCAAAGAAAGCACTAAAATGTACAGGACAAGGAGAACTTCAAGACCAGCATTGAGAAACTGTAGAATAGGCATTTTCAGAATAAAAAATGTTAAAATTTAACTATGTGCGGTTTTTCTTCAGGCTGCTACAAATATATACAACATGATATTCATGTCAATCTTTGTAGTTTGTATGTATACATGATATACCAACTTTAAAGGAGATACGCAGAGCCATGGTTTCACTTTTTGTTTATAAATGCCTTGAGACTTCAAGAATGGCACAGAAATAGTTTTAAGCGTTAACAATAAATCTAATATAGTAATTTTTACGATTAAAGTGATTCATATACTGTAGGTAGCGGTCTGAGTGAATGACCTCGACATCTGTGACATCACTGCAGGAAGTCTATCGGTCTCATCGCCATTTCTGCTATACTAAAACACAGAGCTGACTGCAACGCTGATCCTCCATTTTGAGCTAATTTATCGCCATGCCATGTAGATGTGTTGCTGGCCGGTGCAGCAACACGACAGAAGGTGGATTTATGTTGCATTCACGGCCCAAGAATGTTCAAACTGCAAAGATCTGGATGCATTTTGCGAGAAATTCACAGATTGGGTGCCTACGAAGTGGTCTCTCCTCTGCTCTGCACATTTTACTGAGGACTCGTACGAAACCTCTGATCTGTTGAGGAGCATTAGCTATAAGCCCATATTGAAAGAGGGTGCAGTACCAACAATTAAAGAAAAAGAAAACTACAAGAAAAGGAAAGTAAGTTCAGTTGCACCAGTTCTCCCGGAGTGTGAGCCGAGCAGTAATGGCGGAGTACTCAGTATGGAGAAAATGGAGAATGAGTGAACCATTCGTTAGATTTCTCCACCGGATATGCTTTGCTTTTGTTTGTTTTTTCCCCCCGTTGGATATGCTTGCCTCAACACCAATATCTTGCCCTTACGTGGAAGAAGCGAATGAACGAAGAACTGAAAGTCAGATTGTTTCAAAACAGTCAGCCACAAGCTCGGCCTTCAAGAAGCGAGAACACAGACGGGTAAGATGCGACTCTCATTTGGTTACATAACAAAAACAACAACACTCGTTGTTTACCTGCATTTAGATTAATACATGTAACTTGTATTGTGTGTTTAAGTTACCGGTATAAGATTATTTAATTTGCTTCAGAATGTGATTGTCTCAGTTCATCTGATTATTTAATTAGCCTTTTATGTTTTATCAGTGAAAATGCATGAATGTACATGTATGTTGCATAAGTTACAACGCCTATTCTGTTTTAATGAGAGTCACATGAGACTGTCAGTTCAATTCCATCCAATTCTCTAGACGGCTTTGTTCTCTGGCTTTATTTCGTAAGGTGGGGGCCTCCGTGGTCGACATGTTACTATCGGATTCACTTTCCGATGGTTTGAACTGATACGGTTCTACGTGTATAGCAGTAGCATGTACACACACTCCAATTTCAGGACTATCACAGTCAGATGTATTACTATCTGAGGAATCTGTAGAATTGCCAATAAATCCGAATGAAGAGGCCATTGCAACCACTCTCGCCTGCCGAGTCTGGCTTTGGTCTATAGCACCGGTTCCCACTGTGATGTCACCCACCCAGGGCTGGCTGGCTCAGCGGGGCAGCTCAAATGCCAACTTTGCAGTCGATTTTAACTCTCAAAAATATATTTTTTTTTATTCCCAATCATGCAACATACAAGAGTCAAGGATGGAGATACTATCCACTCAGAAATGTATTTAAAAATAAAGGTTCTGCATATCTCCTTTAAGTAAAAACAAGACGCACATTTTTGGGAGCACAGTTTAAGAGGACTTTACTTTTGAATTGGGCTTTCGTGATATTAATACAACCCCGATTCCAAAAAAGTTGGGACAAAGTACAAATTGTAAATAAAAACGGAATGCAATAATGTGGAAGTTTCAAAATTCCATATTTTATTCAGAATAGAACAGAGATGACATATCAAATGTTTAAACTGAGAAAATGTATCATTTAAAGAGAAAAATTAGGTGATTTTAAATTTCATGACAACACATCTCAAAAAAGTTGGGACAAGGCCATGTTTACCACTGTGAGACATCCCCTTTTCTCTTTACAACAGTCTGTAAACGTCTGGGGACTGAGGAGACAAGTTGCTCAAGTTTAGGGATAGGAATGTTAACCCATTCTTGTCTAATGTAGGATTCTAGTTGCTCAACTGTCTTAGGTCTTTTCTGTCGTATCTTCCGTTTTATGATGCGCCAAATGTTTTCTATGGGTGAAAGATCTGGACTGCAGGCTGGCCAGTTCAGTACCCGGACCCTTCTTCTACGCAGCCATGATGCTGTAATTGATGCAGTATGTGGTTTGGCATTGTCATGTTGGAAAATGCAAGGTCTTCCCTGAAAGAGACGTCGTCTGGATGGGAGCATATGTTGCTCTAGAACCTGGATATACCTTTCAGCATTGATGGTGTCTTTCCAGATGTGTAAGCTGCCCATGCCGCACGCACTAATGCAACCCCATACCATCAGAGATGTAGGCTTCTGAACTGAGCGCTGATAACAGCTTGAGTCGTCCTTCTCCTCTTTAGTCCGAATGACACGGCGTCCCTGATTTCCATAAAGAACTTCAAATTTTGATTCGTCTGACCACAAAACAGTTTTCCACTTTGCCACAGTCCATTTTAAATGAGCCTTGGCCCAGAGAAGACGTCTGCACTTCTGGATCATGTTTAGATACGGCTTCTTCTTTGAACTATAGAGTTTTAGCTAGCAACGGCGGATGGCACGGTGAATTGTGTTCACAGATAATGTTCTCTGGAAATATTCCTGAGCACATTTTGTGATTTCCAATACAGAAGCATGCCTGTATGTGATGCAGTGCTGTCTAAGGGCCCGAAGATCACGGGCACCCAGTATGGTTTTCCGGCCTTGACCCTTACGCACAGAGATTCTTCCAGATTCTCTGAATCTTTTGATGATATTATGCACTGTAGATGATGATATGTTCAAACTCTTTGCAATTTTACACTGTCGAACTCCTTTCTGATATTGCTCCACTATTTGTCGGCGCAGAATTAGGGGGATTGGTGATCCTCTTCCCATCTTTACTTCTGAGAGCCGCTGCCACTCCAAGATGCTCTTTTTATACCCAGTCATGTTAATGACCTATTGCTAATTGACCTAATGAGTTGCAATTTGGTCCTCCAGCTGTTCCTTTTTTGTACCTTTAACTTTTCCAGCCTCTTATTGCCCCTGTCCCAACTTTTTTGACGTGTTGCTGTCATGAAATTTCAAATGAGCCAATATTTGGCATGAAATTTCAAAATGTCTCACTTTCGACATTTGATATGTTGTCTATGTTCTATTGTGAATACAATATCAGTTTTTGAGATTTGTAAATTATTGCATTCCGTTTTTATTTACAATTTGTACTTTGTCCCAACTTTTTTGGAATCGGGGTTGTATATCAGTACATATTAATGAGTGAGAAACTGCCCTCGGGTATTGTGATAGTGTTCCGCTATATTGCTCTCTGTGAGTTGAAAACACAGCTATGATCCTCGAGTGTGTGATCAAAAGCACACACAAAATGAAATGCTGAACACAGTCTGTAAAACATCTTTTTAAATTATGATTTTAACTATATTTTTTTACCTCCACCAGCTTTGTTGGAGGAGGTTATGTTTTTGCCTGTTTGTTTGTTGTTTGTCACTTGCAAAAATCAGAGATTTTTGCAAGTATGTTGATCTGTCCGTTTGTTCGTTTGTTTGTTTGTTGGTGCTCTAGCGTTGTCATTTCTTGACCAATCTTCAACAAAATGCACAGGACAACTCACTAGGGTCACACAAAGACATCCTTAGTTTTTGATGGGTCAAGGTCGCAAAGGTCAAATCATGTAAAAACACATAATCGGCCATAACTTCCATTTCTTTGTGATTTTCGCAAGTATCGTGCTCTGCACGACTTCATTTGTTGGTTGGTTGGTTTGTCTGTTCCCAACGTAGCTCAAAATTTATTGAACAAATTTTAATGAAATTTTGAGGAAAGGTGGGCCATGGGCCAAGGAACAATTGATTTAGATTTTGATGCAAATCCTGATATGTATATGGAGCAAGGATTTTTTTTTTTGTCTGTTCCAAACATAACTCACAAAGTAGTGAACGGATTTTGATGCAATTTGGTGTACAACTTTAGTATTATCCAAGGTTCAAGTGATTTGATTTTGATGTGGGTAATATGTCGCTTGGCGGCGGTATGCACTCTATCGAGTGCCCTTCTAGTTTTAATTTGTATTTAATCATTAAGTTATTATTTAGCACTATCATCATGTTTTCTCATCCTGGTGATTTCTGTCATTTCTATGTCCGCTTCATTTGCATTTTCCTTCTCCAAATTTCTGAACAATTAATCAAATCATTCACCAACCCCAGCTTTTTGTTTGTTTTTGTTTATTTTTCTGGTCCGTTTTAATTCTATGCAATGACAAAACCAAATTATACCACATAGAAAACGTATCCGGGTGGCACAGTGGTGTAGTGGTTAGCGCTGTCGCCTCACAGCAAGAAGGTCCGGGTTCGAGCCCCGGGGCCGGCAAGGGCCTTTCTGTGCGGAGTTTGCATGTTCTCCTCGTGTCCGCATGGGTTTCCTCCGGGTGCTCCGGTTTCCCCCACAGTCCAAAGACATGCAGGTTAGGTTAACTGGTGACTCTAAATTGACCGTAGGTGTGAATGTGAGTGTGAATGGTTGTCTGTGTCTATGTGTCAGCCCTGTGATGACCTGGCGACTTGTCCAGGGTGTACCCCGCCTTTCGCCCGTAGTCAGCTGGGATAGGCTCCAGCTTGCCTGCAACCCTGTAGAACAGGATAAAGCGGCTAGAGATAATGAGATGAGATGAGAAAACATATCCATAAGGACTAATAGGTGCATAAATGAATCCTATTATAGGAATACGATCACTGTGGTGCATACCAGAGCATTCGTGAAAATGAATTCAGATGCAGGAAACAAGACAATGAACAGCTATAGTGATGCTAAAAGTTAATAAAACACACTTTGTTTATTGTTTTGCTATGGTCAGTTAAATACACTGACACGTTAAACTATCCCGCAGTCTGTCGCTCAGTTTGTATTAGCTACATGACATCAGTAAGGTCACCCAGGGTATACACAGGAGGGTCCAAAAGTCTGAGAGCACTCGTGAAAATACTTCTTTTTTTGCAATCTTTTCTAAATGATCCAACATTTT
This sequence comes from Neoarius graeffei, assembly GCF_027579695.1. NCBI lineage: Eukaryota > Metazoa > Chordata > Actinopteri > Siluriformes > Ariidae > Neoarius > Neoarius graeffei. The sequence goes on from NC_083575.1 coordinate 51,683,113, forward strand.
GCATGAGAAATTATATTACTGGCGGCACGGTGGTGTAGTGGTTAGCGCTGTCGCCTCACAGCAAGAAGGTCCGGGTTCGAGCCCCGTGGCCGGCGAGGGCCTTTCTGTGTGGAGTTTGCATGTTCTCCCCGTATCCGCGTGGGTTTCCTCCGGGTGCTCCGGTTTCCCCCACAGTCCAAAGACATGCAGGTTAGGTTAACTGGTGACTCTAAATTGACCGTAGGTGTGAATGTGAGTGTGAATGGTTGTCTGTGTCTATGTGTCAGCCCTGTGATGACCTGGCGACTTGTCCAGGGTGTACCCCGCCTTTCGCCCATAGTCAGCTGGGATAGGCTCCAGCTTGCCTGCGACCCTGTAGAACAGGATAAAGCGGCTAGAGATAATGAGATGAGATGAGATATGAGTGAAAAATAAAATATTTCAAATATTTACATGAATTTCAGAGTTTCATAGTATACAGTAGTATACAGCCTTTTTGCTTTAATGACACTGTGCACTCGAGTTGGAATGGGCTTCACAAGTTAGTGCAAAACCTTATGATCTATTTTAGATCAAATCCATCAGAGTGTCCTCTGAACACAGGCTTTCATAAAAGAGATGAGACATGAGGAAAATCTAACCTTTTGTCCATAGCAGTGTACATGCAAACATGCGGTTAGGTTAACATGGGGCAGCCATGGCCTGAAGGTTGGGCTGAAGTGCCCTTGAGCAAAGCACCCAACCCCTAACTGCTCCCTGGGCGCTGTCGCATAGCTTCCCACTGCTCTAGGTATATGTGTGTGTGTGTGTGTGTGCTCATTGCTCACTTGTGTGTGCATGTGTGTGTTCACTGCTTCAGACGAGTTAAATGCAGAGGAGGAATTTCACTGTGCTTAAAGCATATACGCAGAGCCATGGCCTCACTTTCGTTTATAAATGCCTTGAGACCTCAAGAATGGCACAGGAATAGTTTTAAGCGTTAACAATAAATCTAATATAGTCATTTTTACAATTAAAGTGATTCATATAGGTAGTGGTCTGAGTGAATGACCTTGACGTCCGTAACGTCACAGCAGGAAGGCTATCGGTCTCATCGCCATTTCCGCTATACTAAGGCCAAGTTTACATTAGACCGTATCTGTCTTGTTTTCTTTGCGGATGCACTGTCCGTTTACATTAAAACGCCGGGAAACGGGAATCCGCCAGGGTCCACGTATTCAATCCAGATCGTGTCTGGTCCGGTGCTGTGTAAACATTGAGAATACGCGGATACGCTGTGCTGAGCTCTAGCTGGCATCATCATTGGACAACGTCACTGTGACATCCACCTTCCTGATTCGCTGGCGTTGGTCATGTGACGCGACTGCTGAAAAACGGCGCGGACTTCCGCCTTGTATCACCTTTCATTAAAGAGTATAAAAGTATGAAAATACTGCAAATACTGATGCAAATACTGCCCATTGTGTAGTTATGATTGTCTTTAGGCTTGCCATCCTTCCACTTGCAAGTGGTAAGTGACTTGCGCACAGCGGCTCAGTCCCAAATCACTGCTCGTGCGCTTCACTCGCGCGCTCTGTGAGCTGCGCAGGGCCGGAGTGCGCACCCTCCAGAGGGCACTCGCTGTTCAGGGCGGAGTGATTTGGAGCGCAGCCGCTGAGGAGGAAGCGATGAGCCGCACTGACACATTTCTCAACTTACGTGCCGAATTAGTCATGTGATTAGCGTATCCGTGTATTGGCTTTGCTGTGTGCACGCGAATCGTGTATTGGCGTTGCTGTGTGCACGCTAATCGTTTTTAAAAACGTTAATCTGATGATCCGCTGATACGGTCTAATGTAAACCCCACCTAAGACCCCGTTTACACGTCGCCGGGTATCTATAAAAACGAATATTTATTTATGCGGTTGCACCCATCATTTACACGTAAATGGAGGTTTCAGTAACTGAAAACGGCTGCTTTCGAAAACTCCGGGCAAAGTGGAGATTTGTGAAAACTCCGTTTTCATGCCTGCGTGTAAATAGTGGAAAACGGAGTTTTCTCCATGTTATGGGGAAAACGGAGTGTTACCATTGTGATCTGACGGTCCCTCCTGCTTGGCTTTCAGATCTCTGGTTGGCTTTCTATTTGTTTGACATGTTTTTGACAGCCTTCCCTGGCTGTTTTTGAGCATTGTGTAAACGGAATTATTTTCTAATACGGGGAGGAGAAGATACCCGTTTTCATAAATACCCGGCTACGTGTAAACGAAGTATAAAACACAGAGCTGACTGTAACTCCGATCCTCCATTTTGAGCTAGTTTATCACCATGCCACATAGATGTGTTTTTGGCCGGTGCAGCAACATGACAGAAGGTGGATTTATGTTGCATTCATGGCCCAAGAATGTTCAAACTGCAAAGATTTGGACGCGTTTTGTAAGAAGTTCATGGGCTCATTGGGCGGCTATGAAGTGGTCTCTCCTCTGCTCTGCACATTTTACTGAAGACTCGTACGAGACCTCTGATCTGTTGAGGAGCGTTGGCTATAAGCCCGTATTGAAAGAGGGCGCAGTACCAACAATTAAAGAAAAAGAAAACTACAAGAATAGGACATTTTTTTTTTTTTTAAAGGAAAGTGAGTTCAGTTGCACTAGTTCTCCCGGAGCGTGAGCCGAGGGTTGTTGCTAAAACCCGGGACGGAACGGGATGGGGCATATCGCTCGGGCAGTGACCTCCTTGCAGTTGTTGCTAAAACCGGTGACATCCTGTTCCGTCCCGGGTTTTAGTAATTGCCTGAGCCCAGCAGTAATGGCGGAACACAGTATGAAGAAAAGTGAATGAGTGGAGCAGCCGTCTTGTTTCTAAACTGGATATTGCTGCCATCTCTCCTTTATGTGGAAGAAGCGAATGAATGGAGAACTGAACAAACAACTGAAAGTCAGATTGTTTCAAAAACAATCGGCCTTCAAGAAGCGAGAACACAGACGGGTAAGCTCCGACTCTCATTGGGATAAAAAAAAACAACAACACGTTGTTTACCTGCATTTAGACTAATACATGTAACTTGTATTGTGTGTTTAAGTTACCGGTATAAGATTATTTAATTTGCTTCAGAATGTGATTGTCTCAGTTCATCTGATTATTTAATTAGCCTTTTACATTTTATCAGTGAAAATGCATGCATGTACATGTATGTTGCATAAGTTATAACACCTATCCTGTTTTAATGAGAGTCAACCCATAATCAGTGAAGTCAAATCAGTCTTAGTTGAGTAAGTCAGTAACGGTATTTCTTACTTTCACCGTAAATTTTTATTTATATGACTTTGGTCTATAGCTGTAAAAGGCCTCGGCCTTAAAAACCGGTTACCGCTGTGACGTCACGCACTCAGGGCTGGCTGGCTCAGCGGGGCAGCTCAAATGCCAACTTTGCGGTCGATTTTAACTTTAAAAAATATATATATTTTTTTATTCCCATTAGATACTATCCACTCAGAAATTTATTTAAAAATAAAGGCTCTGTGTATCTCCTTTAAGTCTGTGCTTGAGTGTACGTGTGATAAATAAAGACTTCTCGTCAGTTCACATGGTCAATATCACAAATTTGCTTAAATTTAAATAGGGACCTAGAAATAGTGCAGAATCCTGAAAATTACATTTTCAAGCTGTTGAACTTTTACGTTCTTTGTTTTAAATATTTAATTATTCAACCTTCTGTTTAGTCGCAATTTTATTGAAAAAATCACATTTTCAGTGTGGTCTCAGACATTTGGATCTCACTGGATGTATGTATGCATGAGTTATGAAACACTCTTGTGTTTTATGGTTATTTATGATAAAGATAAATGTGCTCAGTAACAAAAACAAGTGAGGATACTTACTGTAATCCTGATGTCCTCTGTTTTCTAGTAGCTGTTATACTAGTTATACAGTATATAATTTATATATATACAGTATATAAATTGAGATCAGGCAGTGATCTGGGCAGTTTTATGGCACTACTTTGCATCATATTTATTTAAAACTGACCTCCTTAGTTTTGTAACTAAGGCTGTAAGTGAGGCGAGCCAGATCTGGGAGTGCACCAGTCTCTAGGCTGTTTTAGGTTTGGTAAGAGCCCATGTCCTTTCTCCAGAGACAGTGAATTCAGAGCAAAAATATTTTAGTTCTTCTTGGTTCATAATTAGATTGCGCCTTATGCACTGAAAAAAGGTAGTCAGTGAGATTGAAGAGAAAATATTATGTATATTTTACATAAAAATAAGTTTCTCATAAAAACATGATTTTACTGATTACACTAAATTTAATAAAAAATAATCTAATCTAGGGCGGCACGGTGGTGTAGTGGTTAGCACTGTCACCTCACAGCAAGAAGGTTCTGGGTTTGAGCCCAGTGGCCGGCGAGGGCCTTTCTGTGCGGAGTTTGCATGTTCTCCCCGTATCCGCGTGGGTTTCCTCCGGGTGCTCCGGTTTCCCCCACAGTCCAAAGACATGCAGGTTAGGTTAACTGGTGACTCTAAATTGAGCGTAGGTGTGAATGTGAGTGTGAATGGTTGTCTGTGTCTATGTGTCAGCCCTGTGATGACCTGGCGACTTGTCCAGGGTGTACCCCGCCTTTCGCCCGTAGTCAGCTGGGATAGGCTCCAGCTTGCCTGCGACCCTGCACAGGATAAGCGGTCACGGATAATGGATGGATGGATAATCTAATCTACTGGGGCAGCATGGTGGTGCAGTGGTTAGCACTGTCACTTCACAGTAAATGGGTTCTGGGTTTGAACCTGCTGCTCAACTGGGACCTTTCTGTGTGGAGCTTGCCTCCACATAATTTCTCATGCCTGCATGGGTTTCCTCCAGGGGCTCTGTTTTTTTTTTTTTCCCAGAAGACATACGGACATATACAGTGCTGAGCGTAAATGAGTGCACCCCCTTTGAAAAGTAACATTTTAAACAATATCTCAATGAACACAAACAATTTCCAAAATGTTGGCAAGACAAAGTTTAATATAACATCTGTTTAACTTATAACGGGAAAGTAAGGTTAATAATATAAACTTAGATTACACATTTTTCAGTTTTACTCAAATTAGGGTGGTGCAAAAATGAGTACACCCCACAACAAAAACTACTACATCTAGTACTTTGTATGGCCTCCATGATTTTTAATGACAGCACCAAGTCTTCTAGGCATGGAATGAACAAGTTGGCGACATTTTGCAACATCAATTTTTTTCCGTTCTTCAACAATGACCTCTTTTAGTGACTGGATGCTGGATGGAGAGTGATGCTCAACTTGTCTCTTCAGAATTCCCCAAAGAAAATAATTTCTTTACACCACAAAGGTGAAGGCTACAAGAAGATCAGCAAAGCTTTACTTATCAGTCAGAATACTGTAGCAAAAGTGGTACAAAAATTTAAGAAAGATGGAACTGCAACCATCTCACAGAGACGTCCAGGTCGTCCACGGAAGTTAACACCTCGACAGGAGCGTCTTCTGATGAGAAAGGTTGAAGAATATCGGCATGCAAGTTCACTACAATTATCTAAAGAAGTAGAAAGCCAAACTGGGGTGACTATTTCCTGTGACACAATATGGCGTACACTGCAGAGGAATGGCATGCATGGATGCTGTCCACGAAAGCCCAGGCACAAAAAAGCCTGCCTAGAGTTTGCCAGGGCCCATGCTGACAAAGATGAAGACTACTGGGACTCTAGACTCTGGAGTGATGAGACCAAGATAAATGTTTTTGGAACTGATGGCTTCAAAACTGTATGGCGTCGCAAAGGTGAGGAATACAAAGAAAAATGCATGGTGCCTACAGTGAAACATGGTGGTGGCAGTGTCCTTATGTGGGGCTGCATGAGTGCTGCTGGTGTCGGGGAGCTGCATTTCATTGATGGCATCATGAATTCACAGATGTATTGCTCTATACTGAAAAAGAAAATGCTCCCATCACTCCGTGCCCTTGGTCGTTGTGCACTTTTCCAACATGACTAAACACACATCTAAGGCCTCTGTTGGATTTCTGAAGAAGAACAGGGTGAAAGTGATTCAGTGGCCGAGTATGTCTCCTGATCTGAACCCAATCGAACACCTATGGGGAATTCTGGAGAGACAAGTTGAGCATCACTCTCCATCCAGCATCCAGTCACTAAAAGAGGTCATTGTTGAAGAACGGAAAAAGATTCTTAACTTAGATAACACATTTTTCAGTTTTACTCAAATTAGGGTGGTGCAAAAATGAGTACAGCCCACTGAAAGTCTCTGTAGCAAAGCTAAATTGTAGACTACAAATATCTAATTTAACAAGAATACAATCACAGTTGAGTCTAATTAGTCATTACACAGGTGTCCAGCAGACAGTTGACTATAAAAGGGTGTTACTTAAAGAAAACCCCTTCCCATTTCATGCTGTCAGCAATGACACCACATGGAAGAGAAATTACACAAGACTTGAGAAAGAAAGTAATTTCTTTACACCACAAAGGTGAAGGCTACAGGAAGATCAGCAAAGCTTTACTTATCAGTCAGAATACTGTAGCAAAAGTGGTACAAAAATTTAAGAAAGATGGAACTGCAACCATCTCACAGAGACGTCCAGGTCGTCCATGGAAGTTAACACCTCGACAGGAGCGTCTTCTGATGAGAAGGGTTGAAGAAAATCGGCATGCAAGTTCACTGCAGTTATCTAAAGAAGTAGAAAGCCAAACTGGGGTGACTATTTCCTGTGACACAATACAGCGTACACTGCAGAGGAATGGCATGCATGGATGCCGTCCACGAAAGAAGCCTCTCCTAAAGTCCAGGCACAAAAAAGCCCGCCTAGAGTTTGCCAGGGCCCATGCTGACAAAGATGAAGACTACTGGGACTCTAGACTCTGGAGTGATGAGACCAAGATAAATGTTTTTGGAACTGATGGCTTCAAAACTGTATGGCATCGCAAAGGTGAGGAATACAAAGAAAAATGCATGGTGCCTACAGTGAAACATGGTGGTGGCAGTGTCCTTATGTGGGGCTGCATGAGTGCTGCTGGTGTCGGGGAGCTGCATTTCATTGATGGCATCATGAATTCACAGATATATTGCTCTAGAAAGAAAGAAAGCACAACTTTATTCATCACACACTTATGAAATTTCCTCTCTGCATTTAACCCATCTGAAGCAATGAGCACACACGCATACCCAGAGCAGTGGGCAGCCATGCTAACAGCGCCTGGGGAGCAGTTGGGAGTTCGGTGCCTCAAGGACACCTCAGCCCAAGGCCGTCCCATATTAACCTAACCGCATGTCTTTAGACTGTGGGGGAAACCGGAGCATCCGGAGGAAACCCACACAGGCACGGGGAGAACATGCAAACTCCACACAGAAAGGCCCTCTGCCGGCCGCTGGGCTCGAAACCAGGACCTTCTTGCTGTGAGGCGACTGTGCTAACCACTACACCACCGTGCCGCCCGGTGAAAGAGAAGATGCTCCCATCACTCCGTGCCCTTGGTCATCGTGCACTTTTCCAACATGACAATGATCCTAAACACACATCTAAGGCCTCTGTTGGATTTCTGAAGAAGAACAGGGTGAAAGTGATTCAGTGGCCGAGTATGTCTCCTGATCTGAACCCAATCGAACACCTATGGGGAATTCTGAAGAGACAAGTTGAGCATCACTCTCCATCCAGCATCCAGTCACTAAAAGAGGTCATTGTTGAAGAATGGAAAAAGATTGATGTTGCAAAATGTCGCCAACTTGTTCATTCCATGCCTAGAAGACTTGGTGCTGTCATTAAAAATCATGGAGGCCATACAAAGTACCAGATGTAGTAGTTTTTGTTGTGGGGTGTACTCATTTTTGCACCACCCTAATTTGAGTAAAACTGAAAAATGTGTAATCCAAGTTATATTATTAACCTTACTTTCCCGTTATAAGTTAAACAGATGTTATATTAAACTTTGTCTTGTCAACATTTTGGAAATTGTTTGTGTTCATTGAGATATTGTTTAAAATGTTACTTTTCAAAGGGGGTGCACTCATTTACGCTGAGCACTGTATATGTCCGTATGTTATTTCATAGTTTTAATGTCTTCAGCATTGTTCTACACTGTAGAAAATAGTCCAAATACAGAAAATAAAAACAATGATTTGATTTATTTGATTTGATTTATTTGATTTATTAAGGATCCCCATTAGCTGGTGCCTTAGCAACCAGCTAGTCTTCCTGGGGTCCGCATTAAAATAAACATACAATAATTATACAATTATAAATATAAAATGAATACACATCACATCAAGCAATGAGCAACAAATAAAATACATACATTGAGAAAACAATAACAGCATTCCAGACAACGGAAACATACAGTAAATTACTGTGTTAAATGAATGAGTAGGTGTGTCCAAACTTTTGACTGGTACTGTATACACCGTGTTTGAACCTTGTGTCAACTGGGACATCTGAAGATGTGTCTTAGCTTTGGTTTATAAATGATTTATGGCTGTAGTGCTGGCAAACACTGAACACAAAACACCAGGAATATTTCATATTTTTCTTCATTCCATAGCTTTCTTTCTTTCTTTCTTTCTTTCTTTCTTTCTTTTTTTCTTTCGTGCATTCATAAATCATGATCAGTTACATTTTCATTAATAAACAATTTAGATTTTTAAACATCAGGATTAAAGGAAAAACTTTACAGAGAAATAAAATAAGGTGAGGAAGATTTGATAGCAGCTTTGAAGAAGGCTTTATTTCCAACACATTTTATACCACACAATCCATCAGTTGTTTGATTTATGGAACATTTGATACCATAAAGATGACGACTTTTTTATAACATTGTTTATTTCTCACTCAAATAACAAGAAAAAAAAAGATATTTCAGCAAAGTGTTCTGTAAGAAACTTTCTTTGTAGTGTCTTCACAGCTTGAATATCAACATCGCCCAAATACCAGATTTTTAAAAAAGTATGCAAATATATGAATATTTTGATTGCTGTATATAAAGCATAAGAAAATGTAAATTAAAAAAATACTCAAAATACCTGAATTTTTGTTGGTAATCAAGATTAAGATAAATTGCAGTATGTATTGTTTTAAAATATTCAATTTAATTTCTTATAAATCATTTATTATATATTTTTAATCATTAATTATAGATTTATTCTTCCTGTATTATGTATTGCATTGTGTACTCTTTGTAAATTGTATATTTCTGTGGCAGTCAGGGAAAACCTTTCACATGGTGAAATCATACATGTCAACCTATACGGAATGTCCGTATTTTATACGGATTTGATTCAATAAACGTAGTATACGGGCGTACAAATAAAGTTATACGGATTCTTTAAAAAAACTTCAATATTTATTTAGAGCTATAATAAATTCCCACGATGATAAAAGAGCGCATAACGTTTACAAACGTACTGTACACCACAGAAAGCACTGACAGCCAGTAAAGAGTCTTATGAAATCGCGCGTTATCTTGTGGTAGCGAGACTTCGCTCCACTTTTGATCATGCGCACACCGCATTGCGAGAATCCCGCCAACCGTGAAGTAACATTTTGTTTGAAACGCGTATTTCCACCTGAGCGACTTTCACTAGCGACTGAAAAGATTCTTCATGGGCACTCCGGCAAGATCAACACAGACACTTGCTGTGACATGCAGCCTCGTGAGGTATTGGTGCAGACTGCTAAAAAAAGCTGTCATGGAGTACAATTCAGAACATTAGAGTGACACTTTGTGTTTTTATCAAACATTGGAGCTTTGTATTCATTCTGAAGGTTTATTGTTATTAATATTGAATAAAAAGTAACTTGGATATATCATTGTTAATTATTCAAATTTTAGGTAAATTATTTTAATTTGCATCTTATACGGATTTTATAAGGGAAATACGGATTTTGGAGGTTTTGACCAAAGGTTGACATGTATGTGAAATTTCAACATTTTCTACTATATATTGTTCTGAAATGTCACATAGTCTATAAAATTCTATCTATAACCTCATAGAATGTTTAAAAAGTGGAAAAATGAGGATTGTATGAATGGATCCCTTCCAACTGCAATGCAGGAGCATTATAGATATGTTGACAACTGGTATTGATGAGAAACTGAATTGATTAAGCCTGCCTCCATTTTGCGACATAATGTAGCTCTCCAACAAAGCACGACATTCGCTGTGTCAGGAGACCACACTTAGCTAGCAAGGTTTTAGACAGCTTCGGTTTGGTGAAATATATTGAGGGTCTCTGAAGTATGAAGTATGCTATAGCCAGAAAAAATGATCAAAATCAGCTTTTTCACCTTTGTTGGCCATAATTCAGCCATACCTATCGATGATGGGTTTTCCCAGGCCACCACATACTGATCTTAATGAGCCTGTTTTGTGTCTTTTCATATAATTTTTGTTTACATCCTCGATGATGTTAAATCACAAGACAGTTTTTAAGCAACGTTTTTTTGTTTTGTTTTGTTTTCTTATGCTTCCTTATCAGACAAACCTACTCTTGTCTCTCCTCCTATAGGACAGTGCTGAGAATGAGGTGGACAGGAACAAATGCTGCACACTCTGCAATATGTTCTTCACATCTGCCATCGTGGCTCAGTCGCACTACCAGGGTAAAACACATGCTAAGAGAGTACGCCTTGTTCTGGGAGAGCAGCCCAGCTTACCTACCCCCACAGGTCAGATTAATATGAGCAATGTTTATTCATCATAATTAACATCTGACTATGCTGTGTGCTTCTCGCTGTGCATTTTGATTACCGTGAAGTCAGTGTAAGCCAAGGGTTATGTAACATAATGCCCTGCGATATTAAAATAATTTTCTTATAAACTATTAAGATTGATTCGTCTAGCGTGGACTGTAAAGCTGGTCAGTAGAGGCTACATCAGCTGTGGTCAGCAGAGTCCTGGAGCTGGACAGATAGCATGCAGAGGTGATGATGCACTGTAAAATACTCAACAGACTGGAATTAGCTGCCCAGTGGTGTGCTCTTTCACTAAGCAATGAATCAGAGTTGGCCTATAGAAACTGGGGCAGGGGATTGGTGTGTGCTCGAAAGGTAAATCCTGTGTGGCATGCAGCTCCGGCTGAAGGCACGCTGAGACAAGCAGGCTGTATTTAATACCTCCTGGCCTGGTGCTTAACTCGAAATTAACTTAGACTGAACTGAGCCCCTTCTAGCACTCAGGCTCCAGACTGCATGGAGACAGCGGAGACTGATGTATTCCACTGGGACATAAACACATCAATGCAATAATGTATTTTTATTCCTCAGAGGAGTAACTAAATCTGCAGCTTTATTTACAATGACGTTGACACCTTATGAAGTATGTCTCTCATATATATATATATATATATATATATATATATATATATATATATATACACACACACACACACACACACACACACACACACACACAAACAGAGAGAGAGAGAGGGGAGATTACATGATAACACGAAGATGTGAAGTTTATCTTCAAATGGTGAAAATATTTCCTGAGTTAGTGTATGTATAAACTCATCCACAAAAAAATTGCAGGTTAATCAAAAGAATTTTAATTTTGAACCAGTTTGCCATTTTGACAACGCACGTCAAGTCAGCGGGAAAACATTGGCAGTGACATCATCGTAATAAAGATATCGGGAAATATATCACTCAGATCCGTAATGTATTTCGTATGAAAAATATGAGTTTTTCAACATGAGAAGATAAACTTTATATCTTCAAGCCAATGTGGGATTTTCTTTTTATTATATAGACACATTCACAAACAAAATGTACGCAGGTTAATCAAAACAATTCATCGATTTCCTCAACAGTGAAGATATTAGAAATTATTATGCATACAGGCCACTTTTTCCATGGAATAAAAACATGTATTCTGTTCCCTTCTAGCGGGTTGATTGATAGCATGCAATATCATTATCTTATCGCTTATCCTCTATGTATTATGCCACTCTCCCCAATGGAGAATAAGCTTGCAGTATTGTGATAATATTGCACATTGTCAAGACAACATGACATCACACTTGGGAGCTCATGTGAAGATCCAATGACAAAAATTTTCTGCTGCGCATGCGCACATGATTCCTTTGTTGGCCGGGGGAAGAGAGAAGACGGAGTTAATTCAGTGCTTGGATTAAGCACTAAATAAATAAACTGAAAACTGAAACTAAAGACGCGCTGAACATTCGAAAGGCTACCAAAACTTCATTGTATATTCTTCATGCATATTTACAAAAGAAAAACATACCAGTGGACATCGAAAAACTGGAAAAGAGACACATCGGAGATTTAAAATTTCTGCACTAGCGAGTGACTGTGACAGTTTGTACACAAACATGGCCATGAGGTTTACTACATTAAAAGTGAAAGATTTAGAGATAATTTTGAAAGTGAAAAATGTGCTGAAAGGCTACCAAAACTTCACTGGATATTCTTCATGCATATTTACAAGAGAAAAACATACCAACAGACACCGAAAAACTGGAAAAGAGACACGTCGGAGATGTAAAACTTCCGCGCTAGTGAGTGACTGTGACAGTTTGTACACTAACATGGCGGCAAGGTTTGCTTCATTAAAAGCGTAAGATTTAAAGAGAAAGATGCGCTGAACTCCCAAAAGGCTACCAAAACTTTACTGGATATTCTTCACGCATATTTAAAAGAGAAAAACATACCAACAGACATAGAAAAACTGGAAAAGAGAGCAATATTGTCAAAGTTCTACTTGGAGGTGAGGAAAAGTGACGGAGACTTTTACAAGAGGACTTCACTCGTGGACTTCACTCAGCAAAGCCCTTTTGTTTTGAACAACTGCAATGGAACAATTAACTACTACCAAAAGTATCTTTGAACTTAAACCATCAACCTGTATATAGCTTGTATATAAGTTGGGTTGTTGTTCAGGCTTTTTGGACTTGTACCATTTTTATTGTTAGAACTTTGACTTTGTACATGTACATTGGATTGACAGAACATTGAATTACATTTGATCAGAGTCAGCATTCAATATTGGTAAGTTACCCCCCCCCCCCGTTCTTAACTTTTTATAAAATCTATAATTGTTCCATCGAATGTCTGTGGATAATAATAATATTGGCTGGCTTTTTTTGTGGTATATCAGATATATTGCATTCAACTAGCATGATACTGAACGAGTCTTTGACTCATATGTACAACCCCAATTCCAAAAAAGTTGGGACAAAGTACAAATTGTAAATAAAAACGGAATGCAATAATTTACACATCTCAAAAACTGATATTGTATTCACAATAGAACATAGACAACATGTCGGAAGTGAGACATTTTGAAATTTCATGCCAAATATTGGCTCATTTGAAACTTCATGACAACAACACATCTCAAAAAAGTTGGGACAGGGGCGATAAGAGGCTGGAAAAGTTAAAGGTACAAAAAAGGAACAGCTGGAGGACCAAATTGCAACTCATTAGGTCAATTAGCAATAGGTCATTAACATGACTGGGTATAAAAAGAGCATCTTGGAGTGGCAGCGGCTCTCAGAAGTAAAGATGGGAAGAGGATCACCAATCCCCCTAATTCTGCGCCGACAAATAGTGGAGCAATATCAGAAAGGAGTTCGACAGTGTAAAATTGCAAAGAGTTTGAACATATCATCATCTACAGTGCATAATATCATCAAAAGATTCAGAGAATCTGGAAGAATCTCTGTGCGTAAGGGTCAAGGCCGGAAAACCATACTGGGTGCCCGTGATCTTCGGGCCCTTAGACGGCACTGCATCACATACAGGCATGCTTCTGTATTGTAAATCACAAAATGGGCTCAGGAATATTTCCAGAGAACGTTATCTGTGAACACAATTCTCCATGTCATCTGCCGTTGCCAGCTAAAACTCTATAGTTCAAAGAAGAAGCCGTATCTAAACATGATCCAGAAGCGCAGACGTCTTCTCTGGGCCAAGGCTCATTTAAAATGGACTGTGGCAAAGTGGAAAACTGTTCTGTGGTCAGACGAATCAAAATTTGAAGTTCTTTATGGAAATCAGGGACGCCGTGTCATTCGGACTAAAGAGGAGAAGGACGACCCAAGTTGTTATCAGCGCTCAGTTCAGAAGCCTGCATCTCTGATGGTATGGGGTTGCATTAGTGCGTGTGGCATGGGCAGCTTACACATCTGGAAAGACACCATCAATGCTGAAAGGTATATCCAGGTTCTAGAGCAACATGTGCTCCCATCCAGACGACGTCTCTTTCAGTGAAGACCTTGCATTTTCCAACATGACAATGCCAAACCACATACTGCATCAATTACAGCATCATGGCTGCGTAGAAGAAGGGTCTGGGTACTGAACTGGCCAGCCTGCAGTCCAGATCTTTCACCCATAGAAAGCATTTGGCGCATCATAAAACGGAAGATATGACAAAAAAGACCTAAGACAGTTGAGCAACTAGAATCCTACATTAGACAAGAATGGGTTAACATTCCTATCCCTAAACTTGAGCAACTTGTCTCCTCAGTCCCCAGACGTTTACAGACTGTTGTAAAGAGAAAAGGGGATGTCTCACAGTGGTAAACATGGCCTTGTCCCAACTTTTTTGAGATGTGTTGTTGTCATGAAATTTAAAATCACCTAATTTTTCTCTTTAAATGATACATTTTCTCAGTTTAAACATTTGATATGTCATCTCTGTTCTATTCTGAATAAAATATGGAATTTTTAAACTTCCACATCATTGCATTCCGTTTTTATTTACAATTTGTACTTTGTCCCAACTTTTTTGGAATCGGGGTTGTACACACATCAGGATCAGTGTACGGTATATTGTGCTTTTTGCACCTGCTGTGAGCTAGGTTGAATTCTCATGAGGCTGGTGTGTGAGGTGGCTTCCCGGGTAAGTCAGTGTGAGTGTGAGTATGCACAGGGCTGACACTTTCTGACAGCACCATTAATCTTTATGCCAATGGCAATATCCCACTCCATTCAGCTTTCATTTCAAATGGGAGCCCAGGAGCAGATAATAAGCTAACATTATTAGTGTTGCGCCAAAAAATATTATCATATATTGCAATCATTTAAGTAAACTCTGGACTGTTATTTCACAAATTATCACATTCATTTGAGTCTCTCTCATAATGGCACAACACCTTTTCACATGTATTCACATACATATTTTGCCAAAGCACAGCTTCCCTAGCAGCACTGCATCTACTTTATCCACCCATTTACTGTATGTAATCTTTTTCATCTCCCGTTTTATGCTATAGGAAAGGCTGTGCCTAATTATATTTAAAAAACTACTCTAACTACTGTATATTAACTGAACGTTACATTCTAGTGCATCTGAAAAAATTAGAATATTGTGAAAAAGTTCAATATTTTCCATCAGTTATTTAAGAAAGTGAAAATGTTATATATTATAGACTCATTACACATCAACTAAAATGTTTCAAGCATTTTTCTATTTTAATTTTAATCAGTATGGCATACAGTACAAAAACATAAAAAAAACCATCTCAAAATATTAGAATATTTCATTTCGAGTTTGAGTAAAACAGTATGAACACAGTGTGTCTCTCAGTCTAGTTCAGTACACACAACCACAATCATGGGGAAGACTGCTGACTTGACTGTTGTCCAGAAGATGATCACTGATGCCCTCCACAAGGAGGGTAAGCCACAAAAGATCATTGCTGAAAAGGGTGGCTGGAAAAGGTGCACAAGCAACAGGGATGGCCGCAGTCTTGAGAGGATTGTCAAGAAAAGTTGATTCAAGAACTTGGGAGAGCTTCACGAGGAGTGGACTGAGGCTGGTGTCAGTGTATCAAGACCCATCACGAACAGATATCTTCAAGAAAGGGGATACAACTTTCGCATTCCTAATATCAAGCTACTCCTGAGCCAGAGACAATGTCAGAAGTGTCTTATCTGGGCTAAGGAGAGAAAGAAATGGACTGTTGCTCAGTGGTCCAGAGTCCTCTTTTCAGATGAAAGTACATTTTGCATTTAATTTGGAAATCACGGTTCTAGAGTCTGGAGGAAGAGTGGAGAGGCACAGAATCCAAGGTGTTTGAAGCCCAGTGTGAAGTTTCCACAGTCTGTGATGATTTGGGGTGCCATGTCATCTGCTGGTGTTGGTCCACTGTATTTTATCAAGTCCAAAGTCAACACGGCCATCTACCAGGAGATTTTAGAGCACTTCATGCTTCCATCTGCTGACGAGCTTTTTGGAGATGCTGATTTCCTTTTCCAGCAGAACTTAGTACCTACCCACAGTGCCAAAACTACTACCAAATGGTTTGCTGACCATGATATTACTGTGTTTGATTGGCCAGCCAACTTGCCTGACCTGAACCCCATAGAGAATCTATGGGGTACTGTCAAGAGGAAGATGAGAAACACCCAACCCAAAAATGCAGATATGCTGAAGGCCACTATCAAAGCAACCTGGGCTTCAATAACACCCCAGTAGTGCCACAGACTGATCACCTCCATGCCACACCGCATTGATACAGTAATTCATGGTAAAGGAGCCCCAACCAAGTATTGAGTGTATAAATGAATATACTTTTCAGAAGTTGGACATTTCTGTATTGTAAATCCTTTTTTTGATTGATCTTAGGGAATATTCTAATAATTTGAGATACTGGATTTCTGATTTTCATGAGCTATAAGCCATAATCATCAAAATAAAAACAAAAAAGGCTTTAAATATTTCACTTTACATGTAATGAATATAGAATATATGAAAGTTTACCTTTTTGAATTAAATTATGAAAAAAAGGAACTTTTTCATGGTATTCTAATTTTTTGAGATACACTAGTACTATTTAATTAGATAACTAACCAGCTAAGGCTGTCCCGGCTATAGGATAATCAGGCTGATTTTGGGTCCAATTTGCCCCTTCCGATAATCGCAGAGGCGTTCCCATTTCGAGGCTGGTCGGAAGTGATTATCTGCCCAAATACTCCTGTAGTGTGAGGGATTTACAGACATAATCATAAGATCACTGACTGGATTGGAGCCTCCCCCATTTAGAATCATCTCTATCAAACATGTTTGATATTTATGATGAGAACTCATGTAGTGTTACAGGAGCAATGATGGAATATTGAACAGAGAGCGAACTGACCGGGAAGCGTCATGTTTAGCACAGCATCTCCAAGGTAATGGAAGCTCGCAGAATGTATAAAAATAAGTACCTTTCTGATGATCATGGGTTTCAGTCTCCCCGTGAACACAACATGAGCTTGTAGCAGTAGCTTGCATAAGCTCACCTCCAGCTCACACTCCAAAATGTACAAGGATGGGTGTCCATACAGCATTTTTTTCCTGAGCACCAACATCTCAATTTTTCCCAATGAAGAGAGTGTGTGCTGCACCCCTTGTCTTTTTTTCTCAGTTTCTTTTTTTTTTTTTTTGTTCATTCAGCTGCTCCAAGTGCTTCAAACTCTGAAATTTTCAGAACAAGTTTCTATGAGATCCCAAGTTTCTGGAATCTCCACTCTGAAATCATTCAGTATAATTGCCAAGTGTGTGGCCCTGCATCTCAATTGAATCGTCTGGTTCGTAGGTTCTTGCGATTAAAATCTTTAAAATTGGTTAAATCTGTTATGTCTGTGATCTCCCATGTTTTTAAAATCAGTTAAGAGCTGAAAATCTTGTAGTGTGCACCAGGACTAACCATATATACCCTCGGAACAGTGACATCACTTGCTGCACTCATCAATATTTACCCGGGTTTCCTCCGGGTGCTCTGGTTTCCCCCACAGTTCAAAGACATGCAGGTTAGGTAAAATACCCAGCTACTGGGGTTGTACAAGACAGTGCATACTCTGTGCCAGTCCCAGGCCCGGATAGATGGAATTTCCAGTGTAAGATTAGTGCGAGTTAAACTGGTTATTAACCTTCTGAGAATAAAGTCTCATTAACATTCTCAGTACTGTTTGATTTCATGGTATGTAGCTGTGAAGTAGTAAGGACTTATAATCACACCATTCAATGTCACCTAGAAGAAGAGAGGCTCTATTTTGATTCTGGTTCATTTCAAGTTTTCTTCCTGTTGTTTCAGGGAGTTTTTCCTTGCCACCGTCAGCTCTGGCTTTCCAGGGCTTCCTCATGAAGGATCTAAAATTAGACAAGTAACAAGTGCTATAGAAATAAAATTGAATTGAATTATGCACAACAGATATGCACATATTTCATCTGTTGAGACCTGAATGACCAATTGACAAGATTCCAAATGCATGTCAGTGAGACAAGAGGAAACAAAAGAAGAGTCACTACCAAAGGAAACATCATTGAACAACATATTTGGCCATAACCACACTGTGTGATGAACACAGTAGTATTAAGAGCTATAGCTGATATCAACATGCATGAACAGGAGCTAATTACTGAAAGAGAAGGTGATACATTAAAGTAGTGGTGTCGAAAGTGAGAAAAAAATGAATGGGGAATGCATGTAAACGTATTGTGTTTCAACATTTATATAAATATAAATATATTTCTAAACTAGTAATCTTTCGAATAATCATGATCATAGACATGATACATAATTAAAACTAGACGGCCTTTTGATTTCACAAAAGCGGTGAAATTTAGTTCCCTCTGAAATTTGGTCATTGTGATGCGTTTATTTCTGTAATATCTAAAAAAAAAAAAAAAACAGGCCATTCTGTGGCTGGGAATTTATTTAATTTGAGGGGATTCCCTAGCAAATAATATACATGAAATCACCTGCTTCGCGCAGTCAAGCAGAGACAGGAAATCCGTATACACATGCGCAGGTTTATCTTCGTGTTCTTTTTCTTCGTCTTTTGGGTTTTACGGCAGCTGGCATCCAGTGTTGCATTACTGCCATCTACAGGTTAACCTTTGACCGTGCACTGACGGTTACACCATTCTGTTGCTAAACGAGCAGCTGATCACACCGAGGTGCTCGCTGACCGCCGATATTTATTAGTTTGGTCCTGCATTTCCTTTCCTTCGCAACATAACGTCATTTCTTCTTGCTTTCCGTTACTGTAGTCGGTCTTTCACGTTTCATTCGCGTCCTCCATTTTTCTCTCCTGTTTCAAATTTGTATCCCACAATGCCTTGCGTGAATGGGGAAAGCCCACCACATAATGCATGACATAGTGTCTTGAATTGGGTCACGGTGAAGCAAGAAAAATAGTGGAGAATTTAGGGCCACGTGGCCCTAAATTCATTAATTGTTCTATTTTTTAAAAAAAACTAATAGAATTGAAAGTTTGTGATTCGAATTTAGTAGCTTTCGGTCCACCAAACAAAAATAATGGGGTGTTGGGGAAAATTCTTTTTATGACCTACATTTGAAAAATCTGAAAGGCAGTCCACGTTTAACTAGAAATTGTAGCACTTATTGCAATAATTCGATATATGATAATTGTATTTTTCAAATTGCATTATTTACCAAACAACACTGCCAGCCTGCTTGTCTTGGTCACAGGCATTAAACAGCTCAGTTTTAATGAACCGTTTACTCAGTGTTACAAACTCAGTTGACGACAGCAGCAAGTGTAATTGTTTAAATACTAATTCCTCCAAATGGACAGGCACATTCCTGGTCAGACACCAGCATATTCCTATTAAAGTAACCGTTCAGAGGGCGGCATGGTGGTGTAGTGGTTAGCACTGTTGCCTCACAACAAGGTTCGAGCCCAGTGGCTGACGAGGACCTTTCTGTCTGGAGTTTGCATGTTCTTCCCGTGTCCGCGTGGGTTTCCTCCGGATGCTCCGGTTTCCCCCACAGTCCAAAGACATGCAGGTTAGGTTAACTGGTGACTCTAAATTGACCGTAGGTGTGAATGTGAGTGTGAATGGTTGTTTGTCTCTATGTGTCAGCCCTGTGATGACCTGGCGACTTGTCCAGGGTGTACCCCGCCTCTCGCCCGTAGTCAGCTGGGATAGGCTCTAGCTTGCCCGTGACCCTGCACAGAATAAGCGGCTACAGATAATGGATGGATGAATGGATGGTAACCGCTCAGTGTGTGTGTGTGTGTGTGTGTGTATAAATGAAAGACAGGTGTGATCAGGTTTGTGGGAATGATGTAACGTGGACTAGAATCGGTGCTGACGTGCATTGTGGCTCTGTGGCGGTCAAGCTGGACGTGACATTAGCACAGTAAATATTGGAAGTGACAGTATGTTTGCAAAGGTCAGAGTCATACTCATGAAGGCTCTGCTTGAAAACTCAGCTTGTATGTGATATATGGAACACAGAAGAGGAGAGAATGCTGTTTGAGCACCACTGTGATTGATCGGTAAATGTACAACACATTTACAAGCCTTGATTGATGATAAGTATGAAAAGCATGTCAACATCTCAATCACAACACAGTCCAACTATAATTATGTTTAATGGCTTATTCTGTCAACTGGCATGTTATACTTTTGGCAATTAAGCCCGACATTAGTAACTAAGGGCCTGGAGTAAGTCATTGTGAGTTTATTCACCGTGTAAATGTTATCTGCACTTCATCAAGAGCGTGGTGTTTGTTTCAAAACCAGAGCTTTAACTGACAACACTTTATTGGCATTATTGAGGCTATTAAAAAAAAAATCCGTGAAAGTGAGACAGAATTGATTTCAGAAGCATGCTTCAATCACATCAGACTTTGCGACTGGAAATGAGCCAGTGCTGGGGAAAGCTGTGAGTTGTTGTGCTAAAACTTGGCAGCAATGTGGGTAGGTTTGTTTCCATTTAATCACAAAGTGGCACATTTGTTTTCATGTAGTTCGCTCAGTGGCCATATTTAATTATGCTCTATTTCAAAGGCAGTATGGAGATGCCTAACACTTACAGGAGAGATGGAATATATTTAGCCTGTCAGTGCTATTAAGCTCAATTTTCATTCATCAGGCAAGCAAGTATCTTAGGACTCGACAAGCAGAGCATTCTTCAACATGTACGTCTGTTACTACTTTCCACTTTACTTTAAACTCTCCACTTTACTTTTAATGCAGTGTAATGCAGACTCGGTGTATGATTTTTTATGACTTTATAATAAAGATGTGGTCTTTAGTCTTAGAACAGAGGGATAATATTGTTGACATCTCTGAAGGCGTCAGTGAAAATTGAAACAAAGTAGAGATCAAGCAATTTCAAGAGAGATCAGTAGTGGCTGGTGGTCAACGTTTTTTTTTGGGGGGGGTGTTTTTTTTTTTTTTGTAATCCATCCATCCATTATCTGTAGCTGCTTATCCTGTTCTACAGGGTCGTGGGCAAGCTGGAGCCTATCCCAGCTGACTACATGCGAGAGACGGGGTACACCCTGGACAAGTCGCCAGGTCATCACAGGGCTGACACATAGACACAGACAACCATTCACACTCACATTCACACCTACGGTCAATTTAGAGTCACCAGTTAACCTAACCTGCATGTCTTTGGACTGTGGGGGAAACCGGAGCACCCGGAGGAAACCTACACAGACACGGGGAGAACATGCAAACTCCGCACAGAAAGGCCTTCGCCGGCCACGGGGCTTGAACCCAGGACCTTCCTACTGTGAGGCAACAGTGGTGAATAATATATATCACATATATAACTTAAAGGTTTATACATAACTTTTGACATTTGAATCTGAACCATGTTTTGTCTGAATAAAAAAACATGTTACACGGGGGGGGCTATGGAGCCACAAACCAGGATGGCTGCATAGATTGGAGGCTCTGTACAACCTCGCACGAAACAAATTAAAAACCCTAAACTGAACGTGCCAATCGAACTGAAATTATGTCAAAAACGTTTGCAATTAAAGATTGTGATATTTTCACCCAAAAACGTGGTCCTCAAAAACCGAAAATCAACACTTCATTGACTGAAGAGGACATACGGTATGAACGCTACTAGCAACATGACAGAGCTAATGGCGGTGGTAACTGAACTGAAGTCATTTCGTTCTGAGTTTGCAGGATTTGGGTCCAAGTTGGCCAGCATAGATGACCGCCTGGGTAAGGTGGTTAGCTTGGTCACCACCCTGGAAAACAAGGTGACGGAGGTGAAGCAAAATGTTGCTACCAATACCACATGGATGGAAGAGGCTGAAAACCGGATAATGTCAGTAGAGGAGCAATTGGAGAAGAGCAAGACTGAACTTACCAATGCCATGAAACGAATTGCTTATCTGGAATCCAAGACTGAAGATCTGGAAAACCGAAGTTATAGAAAGAACTTGAGGCTGTTCAGCCTCCGGGAGGGCACCGAAGGCAGCCAACCATTGCTGGACTTCATACAGGACATGCTACCACACTGGCTGGAGCTGGACTCTAACAGATCTTTCGTCCTGGAGAGAGTCCACCGAACTCTAGCAACGCCAATGCCGAACCAGAATAGAGCGGTTCTCATTTGGTTCCTGAAGTTTCAAGATCGGGAGTTTGTCTTCCGCTCCATGAAGCAACGCGACATCAGATATAAGGAGAACATGCTGTTCTTCACACAAGATTTCTCAGCTGAAACTATGCGGCAGCAGTTTGAATTTAACGCAATCAGAAGAGTGTTCGTCGAAAAGGGACCCTTCCATGGATTTCAGTATAATCCTTGGAAAATGAGGGTTCTCCACAACGGGAAAATACACCTGCTTTCATTACCCAAAGAAGCGGAGGATTTCCATAGTGGACACATCTGAGTTGTCTGAGTAAGAGTGTGATGAGAATCACTTAACCATTTAATTATCTATGGAAATTACCTGGTATATAAGCCTACACTTTCTGAATCTCAGAAGACATTTTTTTCTTTTTATCGTTAGAAATGACACTAAAGCCCTTTTTTTTCGTAGGTATAGTACAGTAATAAGGAGGTCGCGTCTGCCGCCAAATAGTTTAGGCTTCTGGGCTTATCCTTTATTACCCACAGCATTGCTTTCAGTTGAAACTTTAATTCCATTGAGATGAGACACTGTGGGTCAGATTGAACATTCATAACAGACGATATCAGAATACAGTTTGGTGGCTACTTTTATTTTCATCATTATGTAATATGGGTTGAATCGGTAATGTTTTAAATTATAATAAGGTGCGAGGTTGGTGGGCACCACTGGCTGCCTATTGAGTTGGGTTCACGTAGTTTAGTTGCTCCTCTACTGAGTGGATCAGCACAAGTCCCTTAATTTTATACAATAACAATCCTTCTTACTTGTCTGAGATTTTAACTATCCGTGATCATGGTAGGGCCCTGCGTTCTTCGGGTCAGCTTCTGTTAGAAGTTCCATGGTCGAGATATAAACAGTGGGGTGATCATTCTTTTGCTGTCGCTGCTCCCAGACTGTGGAACAATCTGCCCCCCGACATTCGCACCACTACTGATCTCGGCCTTTTTAAATCAGAGTTGAAGACCCACCTTTTTAGATTGGCGTTCAATCCTGACTAGGGGAGTCTTGTTTTTGAGGGGTACTTTGTTTCGTCTGTTCTATTTTATGTACTTCTGAAAGGCTTTTAATAACCTGCAGCACTGTGGCACCTTCTGCAGTCAAAACCTGTGTTTTTATGTACTGTGTTTTTATGTGTTTTGTGTTTTAGTGGTATGTTTTATGGCTTCAATGTAAAGCACTTTGGGTACCTTTTGGTTATTGTAAAGGGCTATATAAATAAAATTTGATTGATTTATTGATTGATAATTTCTTTATACTGAATAAGGGAGGGGCGATTCAAGTGTTCAAATGTTTGTTTGCATGTCTTATTCTGATACACAGAACAATACCATTCCAAACTCTGAAAACAATCCAAGATCCAGCTGGAAGATATGTAATTACTCAAGGTAAAGTTCTTTTCCTCAAGTTAAACTTAGTGAGTATTTATGGCCCCAATGAGGATAAGCCTAGATTTTTTTGAAGATTTTTTTCGTACTATGTCCACTCTACAGGGCTTTTACACCATTGGAGGGGACTTTAATTGTATTTTAAACCCAGCAATGGATCGTTCTACAGGCTGTGACACCTTTAAGGCACATACTAGAAAACTGTTAAAACAATATATGGTAGATTTAAATCTGCTTGAAATGTGGAGAGAAAGGAACCCTGGTAAAATATGTAGAATACACTTGAGTACTTTGGTACTGGTTAGTGGCCTAGTGGTAGCGTGTCCGCCTCTCAATCGGGAGATCATGAGTTCTATTCACGGTCAGGTCATACCAAAGACCATCATAAAAATGGTACCTACTACTGTACCATCTGGCAAGGCACGCTGCAATACAGATGTGAGTGGGGAGTTAAACTCTCGTGGTTACCAGAGGACTAGCCCCCCACTGTAACCCTAGCTATGTAATAGGCGAGAGGCCGAGGGCTGTGGAAACGGAGATCGGCGCTGCCCGATGCGCCACATGGCGTGGGAAGGACTTTAACACTTGAGTGCATCCAGATCTCGGTCTCGCATTGATTATTTTCTTGTGTCAAGAGAACCACAATCAAAGATTAGTAATTGCTGGTATGATAGCATAGTAATAAGCAACCACGCTACTGTTTCATTAAATATTTTTATCGAAAAATTTATTCATAACCACCCTAACTGCCAATTCCAGGTGAGATGGCCGCAAAACCCAGACTTTGTTAAATTTGTGGGAACTAAGATAGATGATTATTTTGAGTTTAATACAGATCACACTAGTGCTAGCGTGAGATGGGAAGCATTCAAAGCATATATTAGGGGAGAAATTATAAGTTACACAACCTCCAAGGCCAAACAAGGAAAAACAAAAAGGAAAACTTTGGAAAAACAAATTAAAAAGTTAGAGACGGAGCTAAACAAAAGGGACGATGTAACAAAACAAAGAAATCTACTACTTTTGAGAGCTAATTATAAATTATCTGTTGATAATACTGCAAAAAATGTATTCTGGTTGAAACAATCTTGCTATGATCAGGGGTTACAAGGCTGGAAAACTTTTGGCATGGCAAATTTAAAAAATGCAGTCAGATAGAGCAATTAACAGTGTAATAACTCCTTCGAGAAATCTAACAGTAGATCCAATGGAAATTAATAACATTTTTCGAGAATTTTATGAGCATTTATATAAATCAGAATGCCCTCAAGCTGCAGAAGGAGATGCATTTCTTAATTGGCTTCAATTCCAGGCGCTGACAGAAGATGCAAAAAAGTTTTGGATGGTGGTTTAACAGCTAAAGAGACATCACTGGCCATACAAAATATTAACAGTGGTAAAACACCAGGACCCAACGGCCCACCGATTGAATTTTACAAAGCGCTTCAAGCAAAATTACTTGTTCCACTCTTAAATATGTACGATGAATCTTATCGAAATGGAATCCTCCCCCCTTCGTTAAGGTTGGCAATGATAACACTCATCTTGAAACCAGGCAAGCCTTCTACAGAATGCTCCTCATTCAGATCAATAAGCCTATTGGGCTCAGACACAAAAATACTTTGCAAAGCCTTAGCAAGGAGATTAGATCCTTATATCCCACATCTAGTCCATAACGATCAGAATGGTTTTGTGCAAAAACACCAAGGGTTTCATAATATTAGAAGAGTCCTCAATATAATTCATGAAAAATTTGATGCTAAGGACACAGCAGTAATATCACTGGATGCCCGACAGGTGTTCGATAGGATAGACTGGTCCTATTTATTTAACGTTTTACCCAGATTCAGATTTGGAAAGAGCTTTCTCAGATGGATTCAGATTTTATATACAAATCCTGTGGCCAGTATCTTAACAAATAATATAGTTTCTAAACCAGTCATCTTGGAACGATCTACATGCCAAGGATGTCCTTTGTCACCGATGCTATTTATATTGGCGTTAGAGCTTTTGGCTATGACAGTTAGAATGCATATGGGCCTATCGGGCATACAACTAGGACAACAGGAACATAGAATATCCTTATTTGCTGATGATGTAATTCTTTTTCTAACAAACTTTCCTCAGAGAATTCCCAGTTTAATGCAGGAGATTGAATTATTTGGACGGTTCTCTGGTTATAATATTAACAACTCAAAATCATCAATACTATTTTTGAACAAAGAAGAAAGACTGAAACCAGTTATAAAAACCCCTTTCACTAATGCAAAGGAAGGATTTACTTACCTTGGTGTCAGAATTACCCCTGAAATCAAAACAATTGTCCCAGCAAACTATGATCCATTAATTAATGAAGTACAGGAGACACTGGATCGATGGATGACAATGCCCAAATCAATGTTTGCCGGATAAATAAGATCAAAATGAATATATTACCTAAATTCCTGCACCGCTTTCAGTCATTCCCTCTTCCACTACCAAAACCATTTTTTGAAAACCTTAACAGTATTTTTAGTAAGTTCATTTGGAATAATAAAAAACCTAGATTGAGACTCAGGCTACTTTACCTGCCTTATGAAAGGGAAGGGCTACGGCTTCCAAACCTAAAATGGAATTACTGGTCTGCTCAGCTGCACTCTGCAATGTTTTATTTCTCAATGGAGGCTCCTCCAGCCTGGGTGAATATTGAGCAGACATCAGGACCAAACCTCCCAATAAAATTATATCTATACTCTGCAGATCCAAAAAACTTGAAGAGAACGACAGTGAACCCATTCCTCCAAAATACTATCGACATCTGGTGTAAAGCACATCAGCACATTAAAGATACCCCTCTCATCTCTCATTTTTCCCCCATATGGGGTAACATGTACTTCAGGGCAGGAAGAGCAGATGGGGGTTTCAAAATCTGGGCTGATAAAGGTCTGCAGAAAATCGAGGACCCTTATGTGAATGGTAATTTTCTTACATTTGATCAGTTATGTCAGACAGACCATATACCGAAAAACACTTTTTAAAATACTTGCAATTAAAACATTGTATATTATCAAAACGTAGTTATATAATATTTGAACCTTCATACTGAAAATCTTACACTTCTAAATGTAAAGGGGAGATGTCAGATCTCTTTATTTTACACAGCTTTGATAACATACGATAAAGAATCTACTCTTGATAGACTAGAGGCATGGAGACTGGATGTTCAGGAGGACACAAGAAGCCGACTGGGAAAAAGCTTGTCTTAAAGCTCAAAAACGATCAATTAATACAAGAATGAAGTTGCTACAATACAAATGGCTAATGAGAACTTGTATTACCCCAGTCAAGCTGAATCGCTGGTCCCCTGATGTTCCAGACACTTGTATCAAATGCTTAGAAGGGAAAGGTACCCTGTTTCACTGTGTATGGGATTGTCCTAAATTGAAAAAATGTTAGAGGTCAATTGTCCAGACTGTATCTGAGCTTGCTGGAGTACAGGTGCCATACCAACCAAAAGTATGTGTACTAGGCATATATCCAAAAGACTTTGTTGATAATTTAAATCAGTCAATGTTAATTGACTTCAGACTCCTGCAGGCCAGGAGGATGATAGCGCTATTCTGGAGGAAGCTGGAAGTACCTTCAATATATCTATGGGTGAGGGAGATGGCACCTTGTGCTGTACTGGAAAGACTGACTTATATAACTAGAGGACGGGCAGGAGAGTTTGAAGAAATGTGGAAACCTATACTGGACTTTCTTGGGCGTCAAGAAACACTGTCACTGTGATGCTGCTGTGTTGTTGGTTTTTTTTCCCTTGTGTGTATGCGTGAACAGACCATGATTAATCTTATTTGACACTTATTGTTTATTGCTGTGGTTAGCACTGTCGCCTCACAGCAAGAAGGTTCTGGGTTCGAGCCCAGTGACCGACAAGGGCCTTTCTGTGCGGAGTTTGCATGTTCTCCCCGTGTCCGCGTGGGTTTCCTCCGGGTGCTCCGGTTTCCCCCACAGTCCAAAGACATGCAGGTTAGGTTAACTGGTGACTCTAAATTGACCGTAGGTGTGAATGTGAGTGTGAATGGTTGTCTGTGTCTATGTGTCAGCCCTGTGATGACCTGGCGACTTGTCCAGGGTGTACCCCGCCTTTCGCCCATAGTCAGCTGGGATAGGCTCCAGCTTGCCCGTGACCCTGTACAGGATAAGCAGCTACAGATAATGAATGGGTTGCTGATTGGCTACCTGAACCTCCAGCACTGGACTCATTACAGTTAACCCACAGCCTCACTTCATATCACTCTGTGTGTTTTTTGTACAACCGCTAGTGGTGCTGTTTCAAAAAAAAAAAAAATCACAAATAATCCTCTTTAAAATGTTTATGATACAATGGTATGGATTCCCAAAATATGAAACCTTATATTGATTTTTCTTTTACCTTTCAAAGACAGAAGGGGCTGAGCCCTGCTAGCACCTAGCAGAGAGATTAAATTCAAAAGTATGTTTCATAAAAATGCATACTTTGAGCTCAGGACAGATGTGATAGATGTGCATTGGTGGTGACAGTTGAGGCGGTGTGATGAAGATGAGAATTAGTTGCCTGGCTAGACTCTCATCATCTCTCTGCCATCTATCTATACTTCAAACTCATCTCCTGTGAAATACCATCATCCACTGCCAGGCTTTCTCAGTAAAAAAGCTCTTATGTATTGTACATGCAGCATGAGAGGTAGAGATGGCAAAAATAGGGAGCGATACAGAGTGCAGTTTTCTTCTTTCTTCTTTTTCAAGCTAGTCTTCCTCTCCCATTTCTTTTTTTAATCTTTCCCACGATTGCATAAAAATTTAAATTCCAATCTTTGATTATTTTTAATAACAGAAGATATCTTCCTAACACCATGCACACAATGAAATCTCTTTTTGTGAAAGAAAGCTTGCTGAAAACTCCGTTTGATCTATCCACATTGGTTTGAATCATCTCACTTATAACAGCATTGTGGGTGGTGAGAGGAGGACAGAGAAGCATACGAGCTGTAACTATGTGTTCTTGGCTTTGTGTTGGTTCAGGATGACTAACTAATGAAGTAAACGCACTAAGCACAACCTTGACAACCAAAACATTTGACGTTCAGTCTCAAAAATTAAACAACGAATACCTAATTATGAGGCATACATTAATGTCAGGATCCAATATCATAGGTTCAAGGATAACTGAAAGACTGGGTTCAGTTTCTTTTTGAGTCTTTTCCATTCTGAAACTATTAGCATACATACACACACCCACATGTAGTGTGCCAGCGTATTTTAACCAACCTAAGGCCTTCTCACCAGTTACATTTGATCTGACCAAAGTTCTTGAAGCTGCTGGGTCTTTGGAGCACTGGTGTAATGTATGTACAAGTTTAGATAGATAGATAGATAGATAGATAGATAGATAGATAGATAGATAGATAGATAGATAGAATGTAGAACATCAGATAGATAGATAGATAGATAGATAGATAGATAGATAGATAGATAGATAGATAGATAGAATGTAGAACATCAGATAGATAGATAGATAGATAGATAGATAGATAGATAGATAGATAGATAGATAGATAGATAGATAGATAGATAGATAGATAGATAGAACGTCAGATAGATAGAACGTCAGATAGATAGATAGATAGATAGATAGATAGATAGATAGATAGATAGATAGATAGATAGATAGATAGATAGATAGATAGATAGATAGAACGTAGAACGTCCGATAGATAGGTAGAACATCTGATAGATACCGGTAGATAGATAGATAGATAGATAGATAGATAGATAGATAGATAGATAGATAGATAGATAGATAGATAGATAGATAGATAGAATGTAGAACATCAGATAGATAGATAGATAGATAGATAGATAGATAGATAGATAGATAGATAGATAGATAGATAGATAGAACGTCAGATAGATAGAACGTCAGATAGATAGATAGATAGATAGATAGATAGATAGATAGATAGATAGATAGATAGATAGATAGAACGTAGAACGTCCGATAGATAGGTAGAACATCTGATAGATACCGGTAGATAGATAGATAGATAGATAGATAGATAGATAGATAGATAGATAGATAGATAGATAGATAGATAGATAGAATGTAGAACATCAGATAGATAGATAGATAGATAGATAGATAGATAGATAGATAGATAGATAGATAGATAGATAGATAGAACGTCCGATAGATAGATAGAACGTAGAACGTCTGATAGATAGATAGATAGATAGATAGATAGATAGATAGATAGATAGAATGTAGAACATCAGATAGATAGATAGATAGATAGATAGATAGATAGATAGATAGATAGATAGATAGATAGATAGATAGAACGTAGAACGTCTGATAGATAGATAGATAGATAGATAGATAGATAGATAGATAGATAGATAGATAGATAGATAGATAGATAGAACGTCCGATAGATAGAACGTAGAACGTCTGATAGATAGATAGATAGATAGATAGATAGATAGATAGATAGATAGATAGATAGATAGATAGATAGATCGTAGAACGTCCGATAGATAGAACGTAGAACGTCCGATAGATAGATAGATAGATAGATAGATAGATAGATAGATAGATAGATAGATAGATAGATAGATAGATAGATAGAACGTCCGATAGATAGATAGAACGTAGAACGTCTGATAGATAGATAGATAGATAGATAGATAGATAGATAGATAGATAGATAGATAGATAGAATGTAGAACATCAGGTAGATAGATAGAACATCAGGTAGATAGATAGATAGATAGATAGATAGATAGATAGATAGATAGATAGATAGATAGATAGAACGTAGAACGTCTGATAGATAGATAGATAGATAGATAGATAGATAGATAGATAGATAGATAGATAGAACGTCCGATAGATAGAACGTAGAACGTCTGATAGATAGATAGATAGATAGATAGATAGATAGATAGATAGATAGATAGATAGATAGATAGATAGATAGATCGTAGAACGTCCGATAGATGGAACGTAGAACGTCTGATAGATAGATAGATAGATAGATAGATAGATAGATAGATAGATAGATAGATAGATAGATAGAATGTAGAACATCAGGTAGATAGATAGAACATCAGGTAGATAGATAGATAGATAGATAGATAGATAGATAGATAGATAGATAGATAGATAGATAGATAGAACGTAGAACGTCTGATAGATAGATAGATAGATAGATAGATAGATAGATAGATAGATAGATAGATAGATAGATCGTAGAACGTCCGATAGATAGATAGATAGATAGATAGATAGATAGATAGATAGATAGATAGATAGATAGATAGATAGATAGATAGATAGAACGTCCGATAGATAGATAGATAGATAGATAGATAGATAGATAGATAGATAGATCGTAGAACGTCCGATAGATAGATAGATAGATAGATAGATAGATAGATAGATAGATAGATAGATAGATAGATAGATAGATAGATAGATAGAACGTCCGTTATTGATCCCTTTAGGAGAGTTCCCTCAGGGACATTAAAATTCCAGCAGCATCATTACAGGATAAACAGAGACTAGAAAATAGAGAAAACTTTTAGATAAATTAAATATTAACATATTAAAAAAAAATTAAATAAAAAAAGGTGCCACTGATGCACTTTTACTTGGAGTGTGCACTCATTGCTATATTTAATACATTATAAATGCTGGAGCTTTCTTTCTGTTGTCCACATTGATATCCTAGCAACCACTGCTGCGTGCCTGGCAACCTACGCCAGGCTGCACTTCCATTGCCTTCTCAATTCTGTCCTTTTTTTTTTTTTGCACTTTGTTTTTGTGCTGTATCTACTCCACTAGTGTTTTATGTAAATTATACATTAGGCTTTAATTTTATGCTCCAGCAGATGCAGGTTCTGTCCTGCGTTGAAAGACAGATGAACCTGCAATGGTGTCAAGGCCTGTAGGTTCTTTTGGGGTTGGTAACCATGGTAACAGTTCTGTAGTGACATGGCGAGTGGGTCACCTGCACAACAACAGTGTCTGTACTCCTTCCTTCAAAAATATAGGTACCCTATGGGTACATGTGGCTACTGCTTATAAATAAAATCATTTTCTGATACCATGTCCATACAGTAAATATAGCATATACGGTATATTTACTCTATGAGGCAGTAGCCACAAAAATGAAGTGTAATCCAAAAATGAACAGTTTAAAAATCACAGAAGTAAAATATACCAAGTGTCTGTACTTTTATATTGTTCTACTCTTACCTCTTACAGTTTTCGAAACTGAAACCTCCGAACTGAGGCTGACACACACACGCTGTCGCCATAACTGAAACTCTTATTTCCCGGAAAATGCCCAGCGCTAGAGCTCAGTGGTCTTAATACTCTTTTCAACAACTTCCCGGAACAACTCGGAAGTGCATCAAATCTACATCACACATGGGACCACTGGCCGAAGAAGGCGAGGAAAGGGAGACAACCTGGAGTATATTTTAAAATAGGAACGCACTTTCCCTCAGTAATAAGCATAAACATGTCTGAAAGTGATTTCTGTAGTCTAGTCCATTTATTTCGAATGGTGAACCGAATTGTATACACTCACCAGCCATTTTGATCGGAACACATGTATGCGTATGCACATGTGCAGTGTGCAGTTGTTACACTCATTCTTACAACATGACGACATAGTGGCTACAGCCTCTATGTGAGGCAGTAGCCACAAAAATGGATGAAAATTCCCAAACATTGCAAAGAAATATGTATGTGGAGAGGTGTAGGTGTTCTGTTTAACCTACATCCCAATTCAGTATTTTACACCTGGGGCAGTTGTTACTTTAACAGTGTTCCAATGAGTATGTGTATACTGTATGTCTTTATAAGTAGTGCATCACAAGCAAAAAGATTGTGATTCTAAGGTGTTGTAACCCCTCGACAGATTCAACTGCAAGCACCCCTCAGACCACAGACCCACCACCACCACCTTCACCCTCATGGCCCTCCATGGGCAACAACGGAGAAGCAGGCAAGTACTGCTGCCTGTGTGGTGCCTGGTTCAACAATCCACTGATGGCCCAGCAACATTATGAAGGCAAGAAGCACAAAAGAAATGCAGCGAGGGCACGGCTCCTGGAACAGCTGGCAGGCAGTCTGGATGCTGCCGAGAGCACAGGTGAGCCGAGTGTTTGAGGGCTTGCAATGGCGGGAGGAAAAAGGGTGAAAGGGGGAGCAGAATTTGTATGAAAAGGAATGGGAGAAAAAAGTTTTAGATTTTGATGAGCTAAACAATTAAAAAACTAAAATTACATAAGTCCAACTGTCTCCAGTAACGGTATTTGCAATCCTAGTTTATTGTGATACAAATTCTGAGGTAGTGGTGGCTCAGCAGTGAAGGCTCTGGGTTACAGATCAGAAGGTTGGGGGTTCAAGCTGCCACTGTTGGGCCCTTGAGCAACGGCTTGAAAGGGCACCAACAACAAAAAATAAACATAGGCTAGAAACAGATTTTGCACAAATTCATTTTGACCATCCCGTATTCTCACACTGTGTCACATAAAGCAGTGCTTTAAAATTCTCTTGTATTCCCGCTCATTTAAGTTCCACTTCAGGGCGCAGCCATATTGCAATTTTGTGGCCAGGGTCAAAGGTCAGCATGACATAGAATCATTGATAGGTTTCCTGTATCTTGATTGGCTTGCTGCTCCTGACACCGTAATCTAGCCAGATTTACAAAACATTGTTGAAAAATGGCGGTGTGCAAAGCCTATGGTTATAAAAATAATAAACACATGGGGCATGAAGGCTAGCCTACAGTATATATGGTCCAATCCCACAGAAGAGCTACTCTAGCACAAACTGCTGAAAAAGTTAATGCTGACACCCTTTTGTTTTAGCCAGCATTAACTTTTTCAGCAGTTTGTGCTACAGTAGCTCTTCTGTGGGATTGGACCATATGGACTAGCCTTCGTGCCCCATGCGAGTCAGTGAGCTTTCGACACCTGTGACCCTGTCGCCGGTTCACCGGTTATCCTTCCTTGGACCACTTTTGGTAGGTACTAACCAATCAATCAATCAATCAATCAATCAAGTTTATTTGTACAGCGCTTTTAACAATAAACATTGTCGCAAAGCAGCTTTACAGAATTTGAACGACTTAAAACATGAGCTAATTTTATCCCTAATCTATCCCCAATGAGCAAGCCTGTGGCGACGGTGGCAAGGAAAAACTCCCTCAGACGACATGAGGAAGAAACCTCGAGAGGAACCAGACTCAAAAGGGAACCCATCCTCATTTGGGCAACAACAGACAGCCTGACTATAATATTAACAGTTTTAACAGGTATAACCCTCAACTGTCCTCATGGGGCCGTCCTTCACAGGAGTGGGGCGATAAAACTCCGACCAGACACAGGGCACCAGGATGGATCAAGCAGGTCCGAGGGGCAGAAGAGGCCAGCATCTCAATCCCAGGATCAATATGTAACTCAGAGGGACAGATGGGGGGGGAGAGAAAGAAAACACGTTGTTAGGTATGCCCTAAAAATGACAAGTATTAAATCTGTGTGGTAGGCTCGCAGAGACGAGAGTCTTTACATCAGGCATGACGCACAATGGCATGTTAATATGGTAAAAAATATATCATGACCTGCTCTGGCTGGATGCTTGATTGGGTGATGGGAGCACACTCCTCAGCAATGATGAGATGCAGATGGGACCCTTAGGCCTGGCCAAGACAATTCAGTTACATTTCACCGGGTCTGGGACATGCGACAGAACGTCTGACGGCCGATTCCCTGCAGGCTACGATAGCCAGTCGAGGTCCCCACCGTCTCCACCAAAAGATTTCCTGTTGACTCCATGTAACTCAGAGGGACAGATTTGGGGTGGGGGGGGAGAGAAAGAAAACACAGGTGGTTAGGTATGCCCAATGTCACCTGAATAAGTAGGAACAGTATACATATTGCACCGAGTACAAGCAGGGACTCCGGCAACTAACTATGACAGCATAACTAAAAGGAGAGAGCCAGAAGGTAACACAGGCATGAGGGAGCCCCGGGACATAAAGCAGCCAGCCACTGCACCGTCAACAAACTCGAGTGAGCAAGCGAGTGGGGACTGACAGCATCCATACATCCCAGTTTACCAAAACACTCTATGTCTGAGGACCCTCCAGATCTACTCCTTTACCTCATAAACACCATTAACAAAAGGCTTGACTAAACAGATATGTTTTCAGCCTAGACTTAAATGCTGAGACTGTGTCTGATTCCCGAACATTACTTGGAAGGCTGTTCCATAACAGTGGGGCTTTGTAAGAAAAGGCTCTGCCCCCTGATGTAGCCTTCACTATACGAGGTACCAGCAGATAGCCTGCACCTTTTGATCTAAGTAGGCGTGGCGGGTCATAGAGGAGCAGAAGTTCACTCAGGTACTGTGGTGCGAGACCATTTAGTGCTTTAAAGGTCAATAGTAGTATTTTATAATCAATACGAAATTTGATTGGGAGCCAATGCAGTGTGGATAAGACAGGCGTGATGTGGTCATATTTTCTAGTTCTAGTAAGGACTCTTGCTGCGGCATTTTGAACTAACTGGAGCTTGTTTATGCACTTATTGGAACATCCAGACAGTAAGGCATTACAATAATCCAACCTGGAGGTAACGAAAGCATGGACTAGTTTTTCTGCATCATGCAATGACATTAAATTTCTTATCTTTGCAATATTTCTGAGATGAAAGAAAGCTATCCGGGTGATGTTATCAATGTGAGTTTCGAATGAAAGACTGGGGTCAATAATCACTCCGAGGTCTTTTACTGCTGCACGTGAAGAAACAGAAATGTCATCCAGAGTTACTGTGTAATCAGAAAACTTACTTCTAGCTTTATGTGGTCCTAGCACAAGTACTTCAGTCTTGTCAGAGTTAAGCAGAAGGAAATTTATAAGCATCCAGTGTCTAATGTCCTTAACACATTCCTCAATTTTATTAAGCTGGTGTCTCTCATCAGGTTTTGCAGAGACATACAACTGTGTGTCATCAGCATAACAGTGGAAACTAATACAATGTTTACGAATAATATCGCCCAAAGGTAACATATATAGAGAAAAAAGCAGTGGACCCAAGACAGAACCTTGTGGAACACCAAACTTTACCTCGGTACGTCTAGAAATATCACCATTTATATCGACATACTGATAACGATCAGTTAGATAAGACCTGAGCCAGGAGAGGGCCATTCCCTTAACTCCCACAACATTTTCTAGTCTATCCAGAAGAATGGAATGATCAATGGTATCAAATGCTGCACTAAGGTCAAGCAACACAAGTAGCGAGACACAGCCCTGATCAGACGCCAACAGTAGGTCGTTTACTACTTTAACCAGTGCTGTCTCTGTGCTATGATGAGGTCTAAATCCTGACTGATACATTTCATGGATGTTATTCCTATGTAAATATGAGCATAACTGCTGTGCCACAGCTTTTTCAAGGATCTTGGAGATAAAGGGGAGGTTTGATATTGGCCGATAATTGGACAGCTGACAGGGATCAAGGTCAGGTTTTTTAATCAGGGGTTTGATAACTGCTAGTTTAAAGGATTTGGGTACATAGCCAATCATAAGAGAAGAATTTATTATTTTTAGAAGCGGTTCAATTACTCCAGGCATTATCTGTTTGAATAGATGTGTCGGTAAGGGATCTAGTACGCAAGTTGAGGCTTTTGATGTAGAGATTAATGAGAGTAATTCAGTTTCTTTTAGGGGAGTAAAACATTCTAACTGATGATCTGATACAGTTATATTGTTAACTACAAGTTCACTTTCATTGTCTAACCTTAAATTAGTAGTTTGAATTTTTTGTCGGATATTCTCAATTTTGTCATTAAAAAAATTCATGAAGTCGTTGCTACTACATACTGCAGGTGTGCATGTGTCTATAGTGGACTTATTCCTGGTTAATTTTGCTACAGTATTAAATAGGAATCTAGGATTATTTTTGTTATCTTCTATTAGGGAGGAGAGATATGTTGATCTCGCAGCACTAAGAGCTTTTTTATACTTCAGGAAGCTCTCCTTCCACGCCAATTTGAACACTACCAATTTTGTTTGACGCCATTTACGTTCCAATTTTCGAGTGGTCTGTTTTAATGTGCGAGTGTCATCATTATACCAGGGTGCTAATTTTTTGTCTCTGACCATTTTCCTTTTTAGAGGAGCTACATTATCTAAAGTATGGCGGAATGTTGACTCTAAGCATTCAGTTGCCTGATCGAGTTCTGCAGGGGCTGACAGTGACCCAATCAAAGTTGACAGCTCTGGGAGATCATTTATAAAGCTCTGTGCAGTAGTTGACGTGAAAGTACGTTTAATACAGTAGCGTGGTGAGGTGCATATATTATTACTCAGACATATTTTGAATGAGATGAGACAATGATCTGAGATAACTTCAGACTGTGGAAGTATGACTATATTGTCTACGTTTAATCTGAATGTTAGTATTAGATCAAGGGTGTGACCACCATTATGGGTCGGTCCTATGACATTCTGCTTAATCCCGACTGAATCTAAGATGGACACAAACGCTGTTTTTAAAGGGTCTTCTGGGTTATCAAAGTGAATATTAAAATCTCCGACAACTAAAGCTTTGTCTAAGGAAATAACCAAATCTGAGATAAAATCCGCAAATTCAGAAAGAAACTCAGAATATGGCCCTGTAAATAATAAGCAATGGCCTGTAAATAATAAGCAATGGAATTAACTGGGTAGACTTATTTTTTGAGGCTACATACATTATATGAGTATGAAGAACTTCAAATGTATTAAATTTATAACCAGGTTTGTGTGTTACACCTAGATAATCGTTATAAATAACCGCGACGCCTCCTCCTCTGCCAGTTAGACGAGGCTGGTGTATATAACTGTATCCAGGAGGACTCGCTTCATTTAATGCTATATATTCATTTGGCTTAATCCATGTTTCTGTTAAACACAGTACATTAAACTCCTGATCAGTAATGAGTTCATTAACCATTAGCGCTTTAGATGTAAGAGATCTAATATTTAATAGCCCCACCTTTAGATCAAAGGTGCTGGCAGCAGCTGTACAGTCAGTCTGATCTAATTTTATATTGATTAGGTTACTGGAACAAACTCTCTGAAAATTTCTACCTTTTTGTTGAGCTCGGGGAACAGACACAGTCTCGATGTAGTGGGCCCTGAGTGACGACTCTGTGCAGCTAGCAGACAGTCGGTTTAGCCTGTTCGTCTGCTCCCTGGCCTTGGCTCTGGATTGTCAGAAATTAACTAGGCCTGTTCTGAGACTATGACCTATGCTGCAGGAAATGAGAGCAGCACCTTCCCGAGTGGGATGGATACCGTCCCGCCCTAACAGGCCAGCAGTGCCCTCAAAATTAGCCCAATTATCTATAAAGCCCACACTGTTTTCAGACGAGGTTAGGAACCACTGTATCCTGGGAACACCCACAAGATGTGCCATTCTGGAGATGCTCAGATCCAGTCATCTAGCCATCACAATTTGGCCCTTGTCAGAGTCACTCAGATCCTTACACTTGCCCATTTTTCCTGCTTCCAACACATCAACTTCAAGAACTGACTGTTCTCCTGCTGCCTAATATATCCCACCCCTTGACAGGTGCCACTGTAATGAGATAATCAATGTTATTCACTTCACCCGTCAGTGGTTTTAATGTTATGGCTGATCAGAGTACGTGACAAATGAAGGTGAAATCTTCTGTGAACAGGTCAGATCAACTTAGACTAGCTGTGTTTTAACAGGTGCTCTGCAGCCATGTCCTTCTATATTCCAGCCTTTAGGGAGACCAGACAATCCACGTTGTATTCAGTATTCTTGATTAAACTGTCCCTGTATGAACCATCTGGGGATCACCAAGTTCTAGGCTGGGAAAATGCTGCTGTAGGGTATCAGCGTCAGCTCTTCCCTAATGGGGTGACAGCTGGCATCAAACACATCTAAAACACGTTGGCAATCTTAAAGCATTGTGACGAACCAAATGGCACTTGTCGTTTATTTTTAGCTTCCAAAGACATGAGGAAGGCAGGTTCTTTTATTAATGGTGAAGATTTTATTTGCTAAATTCTTTTAAGACATCTTCAGAAATCCAAAATACCAGATATCACAAGGTGAATGAGCTTCTGCTATGTTACATTTTTGGGAAAAGTGTAGGCTTGAGGGTTTGTCTGTTTTTTTTTTTTTTTTTAATAAATGCACCACTGCAAACATAGCTCATGCTTCATTCAGTACCAGATTGCTGGAATGCTTTTCACAGAGCACTCACATACCCCTTTTCCACCAAATCAGTTCCAGGGCTGGTTCGGGGCCAGCGCTGGTGCTGGTTCACAACTCGTTCAACTCGCGAGCCAGCTGAGAACCAGTTTGCTTTTCCATAGCTCGCGGTGCTAAAGGAAGCCACGTCATTACGTCGCTGTATATGTCAGTTACGTCGTTGTATGCGTCATTACGTCGCTGTATACGTCAGTTACGTCGCTACGTTTGCATAAACCTTGGCACGAATATTGAAGCAAAAACAACACGGAAGCAGCAGCAGCAACAACAACAACAATAATAATAATCAGGGTTTTTTCTAGAAAAATTTAGTATGAGGGCGCTCACCATGGCGAGGGAGCGAAGGGGGGGGAGATGGTGCCGGTTGTCCCCCCCCCGCCGTGCAAAGCCTTTGAAAAATGCTCCAATGGGACATTCTGAGTATCTGAGAGGGAAATTGGAACAAATTGTCTGTCAACATTGAAAAAGAAAGAAGTAATCTTCTTCTGCCCCGGACAGTCTTTGGCTTTCTTCCGCTTCGTGCCACGGGATGACATCTTTAAATGCCCAAGTGTCAACAAAAACAACTCGCAAACTACTTCTGTCAAAAGCTCCCGCGCCGGTGGGTGAAAGGTCATTCAGTCTCGAGAAATCTCGCTCTACAAGTCAGCTGACCTTATATGTAACCCATGTCAAATCTCGCGAGAGCAGCCGCGACAAGTAAACAACTAAACAACATGGCGCCTCAGTCTGGAAAACGCCAATTCGGATTGTTTTTGCACCGTCTGGCGGTGTATCTACTATGATTGGAATATTTTTGGAGAAATTATAACGTATTTGATGATCAGACACATTGTCACGTAGTGTTGCTGGGATGTTTTCACGGAGTCGGTAAGGGGGCACACGCCGAGAGTAAGAGGGCGCAGCGCCCCTGTTCCCCCGTTTAGACGAAAGCCTGATAATAATGGATGACTTCGCGTTTGTACAGCTGCTGCTTCTCGTCGCTTAAAAATGGCGATCTTTCGCGGTCTTGTTATTGTTGTTGGTCTTAACAACTCCGCCCCCCTGCTGACGTAAGCGGTTCTTTCCTCTGGCCCAGCAGAGAGTTGGTGCTAGCCTGGAACCGGTTTTTCTGGCCCCAGAGCCAGTTCTTTGTCAGTGGAAACAGAAAACCCGGTTCCAAACTAAGCACTGGCCCTGAACCAGCCCTGGAACTGCTTTGGTGGAAAAGGGGCAACAGAGAGCAGTTAACAGAGTATCAGCCAGTATATGGCAGTAGTTTCTAAAGACAGAAACACCATAAGCAAAAGGTGTGAGCCAAGAAGTCATAGTTCATTTTCACAGCTGTTCTGTAATCAAGACTGGCATCGAGATTTCAACGGATTTAAAGGTTGTCAGGGGATAAATGTATTGTGTTTGCATCAACAGCACATTTTATATTCTTCAAGAACATACAACAATTGCTGTGTATTCTGGTTGTCAGAGATGCTTCTGAAATAGTTCTCCAAGACAGCAATGATAACAATTCTTCTTACATATCAGATAAACAAGTATCTTGAAAATCTGGAACTCTATAATCATGCTGCAGGCAGCAGCCAAATGAACTGATGTCCTTGTTTCTGGCATTCCACTGTGAATGTCACCTTCTATTTAAATCCCACCAGAAATATTTGCTGTTGATTATAACACCCTGCAGCGGAGATGCACAAGTCTACCGCTTCTAAACTGGTGATGTTAGAACAGCTAAATTTAACCTGAGAAACACCACAGCTCATCTACTTCATTAAGTCAGAGTGGGAGAGCTCTACTGAGATTCCCCCCTCTCTTTGTACTGCTAAACCTGAGCATGGCTATCCCAAACCCTTGTCACCTTGAGTTTGACTGCTCCTCAGGGGACTGTCAGAGCCCAGCAAGCATGCCACATCTCATTTGTCATCCTCATTAGAAGCCCACAATATGAAGGTGCAGTGTTTGTGAGCTGAATCCACGTAAATCACAGACACAAATACGGCATTGCTTTTATCTTTCTATGTATGTGGTTTCTTTGAGAGCCAGTGGTTCATTTAGAAGACCTCCCACTTGTTCAAGCCATCAGTGAAGTGACTCCTAGGAGATTACTGCCTGGCCTGTTTATCTGGAAGCCACTTTGGTGAAATGGCCTTCTCGCTGAAGTTTTATTCTGACAGCAAGATCACAGGAACACTGGGTGGCTCTTGCTGGTGTGAAGCAGGTGTTTATTTTCCTTAAAGTGCTGATGACACGAACATGACTCTATGCAATTTCTTAAATAAACTATACAACATGTTAGATTTCTGTTATAATTACGTGAAAAGAAGCTGTTGTTACGCGAATATCCAACTTTTAATTGCACAGCGCAAGAAAACTGGGTCCGTGGCTCGCGGCCATGTTGTGACGTCAGCGGAAGAACACGCTGCGGTTCACTGGCTGTTCTACTCAATGGAAATGGCGCATGAAAACTCCGGTGAACTTTCTAGTGCTAGCTCTTCAACAACCAAATACTGGTACTTTAAGCAGTGATCATGATGGCATGATTTTATCTGTATTTTAAGTTCGTTTCTTAGACAAGGATATTTTTTAAGCTTGTTACCTTGTTAACAGTTTCGGCGAGAATCTCCCGCCTTCTTCAGAAACAGTCACCAGATGTCGAGTGGTGACGTGCCTTATCAGCTGATGTTGCGTGCAGGAGGCGTGAACGTCCCGCCCAATTTGACAGGTAGTCCACGCCTCCTGCTGTCAGGTCGCTCCTCCAGGACGGCGCTCCAGGTGTGCGACAATGCATACGCTCCCTCGTCCCGGTTCATCGTCCTCTGCGCCCGCTTGCGTATCTCCACTGCCTCTAAAATCCAACGCTGGAATCTATTTTCTTCAGCGCGAATGACTCTGGCCTCTTCCCAATTCATTATGTGATTTTGCCATTTGCAGTGGTCTGAAATGGCTGATTTTAGGTTTTCTTGGTGTGCTTTTTCTTTTTCGGATCTTGTGAGTCTTCTTGTTGTTTCTTTTTCACGTTCTAATTGGTGTTCTTTCCTTCGAGTATGGAAGCATCTGCCCGTTTCACCAATATAGACTTTATTACATGAACGGCAAGGGATTTCATAGATGACGTTGCATTTATTGTCCAGTTATATTTTGTCTTTGGGGTGAACTAGCAGCTGTCGGAGGTTCTTGTATGGTTTGACCGGGGTGTTGATATGGTATTTCCTCATGGATCG
Source organism: Neoarius graeffei (assembly GCF_027579695.1). Classification (NCBI taxonomy): domain Eukaryota; kingdom Metazoa; phylum Chordata; class Actinopteri; order Siluriformes; family Ariidae; genus Neoarius; species Neoarius graeffei. The sequence continues at coordinate 51,725,375 of NC_083575.1, forward strand.
TTGGATGCGTTCTGTGACTCCTTTTATGTACGGTAGTGTGACAAAGCCCCGGTTTGTTTTTTCGGTGTTTTTTCTTGTTTGTTTATTTTCTTTTATTTGTGTCTGTAATTTCCCTTTCCGAATTGCCCACGGTGGATATTGGCAGTTTTTTAATGCCTATTGGATGTGTTCTTCCTCCTCCTGTCTGTCTTTCTCCTCCGTGATGTTCTGTGTTCGGTCGTATAGTGTTCTGATTACTGACATTTTGTGTGCGATGGGATGTTCAGATGTCCAGAGAAGATATTGGTCGGTGTGTGTAGGTTTTCTGTATGTTGTAATTCTAATGTTCCCTTCTTCTGTGTGGTGTATTTTTAAGTCCAAAAAAGCTATTGTCTTGTCCGTTTCCTCTTCGTGTGTGAATTTGATGTTGCCTGTCTTGTCTATGGAGTTTAAATGATCCGTGAGTTGTTGTGTGTGACCTGTTTTGGTTATTTCAAGAATGTCATCAACGTATCTTTTCCAGAAGATAGGTTTGCAGTCATCCGGTGCTGTTTCTATGGCTCGGGTTTCCAGATCCTCCATAAAAAAGTTACATAGAGTGGCAGATAGCGGGTCCCCCCAAAGACAAAATATAACTGGACAATAAATGCAACGTCATCTATGAAATCCCTTGCCGTTCATGTAATAAAGTCTATATTGGTGAAACGGGCAGATGCTTCCATACTCGAAGGAAAGAACACCAATTAGAATGTGAAAAAGAAACAACAAGAAGACTCACAAGATCCGAAAAAGAAAAAGCACACCAAGAAAACCTAAAATCAGCCATTTCAGACCACTGCAAACGGCAAAATCACATAATGAATTGGGAAGAGGCCAGAGTCATTCGCGCTGAAGAAAATAGATTCCAGCGTTGGACTTTAGAGGCAGTGGAGATACGCAAGCGGGCGCAGAGGACGATGAACCGGGACGAGGGAGCGTATGCACTGTCGCACACCTGGAGCGCCGTCCTGGAGGAGCGACCTGACAGCAGGAGGCGTGGACTACCTGTCAAATTGGGCGGGACGTTCACGCCTCCTGCACGCAACATCAGCTGATAAGGCACGTCACCACTCGACATCTGGTGACTGTTTCTGAAGAAGGCGGGAGATTCTCGCCGAAACTGTTAACAAGGTAACAAGCTTAAAAAATATCCTTGTCTAAGAAACGAACTTAAAATATTTGTAATAGTTAGACATAATGAACATCCACTACGTATGATTTTATCTGATTTTAAATAAATGAGATTGATAATAATGTGAATGTTCACAACTAGTACATACAAACTCTGCAGCTTCTGATTCAGCAGCTGCGTCATACTCCGCAAAAACATCAGCAAGAACCTACAATATAAATGGAAATGCAATACACTAAGCTCAAATGACTTTTGGAAAGTATAATTTCTAAATTTTTTTCTACATATTCTTGAAGTCGGTCATCGGGGTACTTGCTACCGTTCCCTAACAACGCAAGGCAAAGGGTAAAGTGTAGTGTTGCTACGAGTAATTGCTAAAGCCTCCGGTGGAAGATCCTCGATGTGCTGATAAGACATACAGTTCTATATAACACACAAGTGTCACGATAATCACAAAACAGATGCAAATTGTTAAAATACCTAATTTTTAAGCAATCATGTATTGATCTCTTCCGAATAGAATCTATGATAGCCTACCCTCTTTACCCTTTGCCTCTCGTTGCTAGGCGGCAGTTACATGAAAGCCGCAAGCTTTCACAAGCAAATACATGACTGATATCACCCCGACTTTATGATTACATTTATGATTATCATGAATGTGCACTCAATGATGTGTACTCTATGAGCGCTCTGGAGCGAGTCACTTCCAAGATGGCCGCGCAGACCACATGGTTACTATTTTTAGCATCATGTCGGAGCACTCTATAGCTCTACATACGTTTATCTTATGTTGTTTCTCAACACATGTTCTGACAGGAAGACTGTCTTTGGAGGAGTCGGCTTGTCCCAGGCGACTGCTGGATCCGGCATAGCTACTAGTAGACCCCCTCCGGAATACTGTAGGCACTGCTGATGGCAGCAACACACGTTTGTGCTGAACTGAACACCCAAGAGATTCTTTTAAGCTGGGAAGGGTGTCAAAACAATCCAAATCGAAGTGTTCAGAGCACAGGACGGATGTTGGTGAGGGCTCCCACTTGTCACGAGTGCGCCTGACTTGCTTCACCCACTTCGCATGCAGCTCGGGATCTCTGGGAAACTTGAATAAACTTACCCCATCCTTGTGGGTTTTGGAGCAAAAGCCGGCAACACAACGCGAAGGCATAATAACTATATATATATATATATATATATATATATATATATATAATAATGTATAATAAAAATACTAATAATGATAAACTGAACACCTGCCGCATCAACAACAAACTGGTAAGTTAGGAGGAAGGTTCTTTCGCTGACGTCATATAGCCCCTCCTCCTCTTTCGTCTCCTGGGTGCTGCAGCCCCGTCAAATTTGCCCAAATAGCCGCGTTTTTTATCATAACTTGTAAAATAGGCGCCTTCGTGAATTAATATATGGATCATCGGGAATGACTTTTTATGTTATAAAACATCGCCAAAGATGTCAAAAATGTGTCATCAGCACTTTAAGTATAAAGGAAAACTAAAGATCATTATGGGAAAACACCACACAGTTGATTTCAACTTGGAGAAATTTGGCAAACTTTAAATTGTAAATAAAATAAGTGTTCCTTTTTTAAAATTTGAAAAAAAAGACAAAGATTTGAGAACTGCCTTTTTTTTTTTTTTTGTCTCTGTTTGTCCCTAGACGGTCTGTACTGGAATTTGAGTGCTCATGTGGTTATACTTTAACACGTACGAGCAAATAAATACCAGTGAGTACCCAATTAACATACAATTTACTTTTAAAATCTATGCATATCCAGTTTTCACAGCAAGCTTCCTGATCACCAAGCGTCATGTTTCATATTGCTATTCATATAAACTCCTTGTAAATTTGGTGTGGCTTTACTGAAAAACGCCAGTCCCCTGCTTAAAGTCATTTACTATGTTACAAATTAAACAGGGTCCTATGTAATAAAATGCCCCATCTGCCTTTCATTCACTGATAAAATTATCCTCTCACCTGCCTCTCAAGAAGCCTGGATGACTTATTATTATTGCAGTGGGGAGGAAACAGAATGAGTGAATCTCTCCTGTCCGTTTGGTACACCACCACATTAATGTGCTGCATTACAAACAAGAGTCATCTTGGACCTATCAACCAGAGTGCATGTCAAAAGTCAGCCCACACACTTAGGCCCTGTCCACACGGCAACGGATTCAGGTGAATCTGATACAATTGTTTATCGTTTCGGCCTGGCGTCCACACGGCACCGGCGTTTTGGGTGCCCCAAAACGAAATCTTTTGAGAATGGGTTCCAGAGTGAAAAAATCTGGCAACGGCACCGTTGTGAAGTTGTCTGGATGAGTAGAATGGATTTGTTTACGATGACGTCACAACCACATGACTGTCAGTGCTTCACGCCGGGTAGAAGTGTAACGAACTCGATGCGAGTTGTCAACAAATCCTATAACTTGGTTCATGAAACGCGCTTACAAAATATTTTCACTGTGAATATTTATTGTGTAATGGTGCAAAATGAGAGAGAGAGAGAGAGAGAGAGAGAGAGAGAGAATAGCCCTTAGGGCAGAGTCTTTAGTCCAAACACTGTGGAAGCAGTACCAAACCGCGCACCGCCCGTGCGCTTTCCAAAAACAAAAACAATCCTGCCAGCAAACATAGGAAAAAAAAAAAGGAGCGATCTCACCTCTTCAGATGTTGGTTTAAGTCCGACAATACATTCCTCAAAAAGGGCGTAGAAGAACAAAGTAATCCATCAACGTGTAGCATTCAATTTATTCCGGACCATTAAAGAATTCTGGAGGATATCAGAATGTTGGCGTACCGGCTTCCATCTACCCCCATTAATTCCTCTTTCTGCGTCTTTCGTTTTACGCTACTGATTAATAATCAAAACTTTATGTGGCTAATGCTACAGAAGAAGGGGTTTATGCACATGCGTCTACTACTTCTATTGTTCTGGTGTCTTCGATGGGACCGTCTTACAGCACACGTAGTGGTGTGGCCTGTGTATTGCATCGTTTTCAGCAAGCGCTGCGTTGCCATATGTACCTGATATTTTACTGATCCATTGCCCATGTGGACGCAATATTTAAAAAAAAAAATCTCGTTGCCGTTGTCGTGTGGATGTAGCTTTAATGTATATACTACATAGATACAAAACACAGTTATAGTGTTTGCTTTAGCAAGTTTCCTTACTGACATTCATTTATCCAGGTTAGGGATGTAAACTATGACTATCTATCTGGCATATCACTGCAGTGACATGGCCGCTCTGAAGGCATCAGCCATCAAAGTCTCTAGGGAAGAATTACAGTAGTGGTTTCCCATTGCCTTCTACTGGATTATTATAAAGGTTTTCTCCTCTCAACCATTCTCACACACACGCTCACACCTACACTACCGTTCAAAAGTTTGGGGTCACTTTGAAATGTCCTTATTTTTGAAAGAAAAGCACTGTTCTTTTCAATGAAGATCACTTTAAACTAATCAGAAATCCACTCTATACATTGCTAATGTGGTAAATGACTATTCTAGCTGCAAATGTGTGGTTTTTGGTGCAATATCTCCATAGGTGTATAGAGGCCCATTTCCAGCAACTCTCACTCCAGTGTTCTAATGGTACAATGTGTTTGCTCATTGCCTCAGAAGGCTAATGGATGATTAGAAAACCCTTGTACAATCATGTTAGCACAGCTGAAAACAGTTGAGCTCTTTAGAGAAGCTATAAAACTGACCTTCCTTTGAGCAGATTGAGTTTCTGGAGCATCACATTTGTGGGGTCGATTAAATGCTCAAAATGGCCAGAAAACTGTCTTGACTATATTTTCTATTCATTTTACAACTTATGGTGGTAAATAAAAGTGTGACTTTTCATGGAAAACACAAAATTGTCTGGGTGACCCCAAACTTTTGAACGGTAGTGTATGGACAATTTAGAGTAGCCAGTTAACCTAACCGTATGTCTTTGGACTGTGGGAGAAACCGGAGCACCCAGAGGAAGCCCACTCAGGCCCGGGGATAACGTACAAACTCGACACAGAAAAGCCCCAGTTGGCCACTGGGCTCAAACCCAAAACCTTCTTGCTGTGAGGCAACAGTGCTAACCAACTGCACCACCGTGCCACCCAAGCTATGACTATGAATTGATTATTTGAAATAAACAGATGTGTTACAAATATGAATAAGAGGCATATTATTGTTTATATATAAAATTTATTTATTTATTTTTTTAAATAAAGCTTACCAGAAGGGCTCACATGGCATCTATCTTGAGACTCGAGGTGTGCATCGGGACTGGGCTGCAACATGCATGCAAAAGTCATGCAGGCAGGAGGTTTTTTACTTTCATGTGGGTGGTCAGATATCAAGTACCTGGGACAAAGAAAAACCATTCATGAATGTGAACATGACTAATGCATTTAGACTGCTCATTCATTCATCCTTAGTAACTGCCTGGTTAGGGCTGCAGTGGTTTAAATTAGGCTATAACTTTATATTTTGGGAAATAGATCAAGCTAAATACAATAGAATATTTTGCAGATGGGTGCAGAAAAGAAAAAAAAAAAATCCACGCCCACTCCGGGTTCAAATCTGAATATAAGCACATATACAAATATTTGGGACGCTGAACAGAGATAGATACAGACTGTGGCAATGTGTTACACCTTTAATCCAGGCATACATACTGTTAATCTGTTCAGTAATGTGACTAATTACACTGTGCTTCTTATCATTGTGCCACTCGTAAAAAAATTCAACTGTTTTTTTCGGTCTTAAATATACAAGGTATGAGGAAGGAGAATTAAATACGAATATGCTATGTGTACATCAAGTATGGTTAAGCATTCATTTAAGACTAAATTGCTTTAGAGCTGCTTGAAGTATAAGATATTTGATGCTGCGATAGCTATAACTGTGCTCTACAGCTATGACAGCATCAAATATCTTACACCTCAAGCAGCTCTAAAGTAATTTAGTCTGAAATGAATGCATCCAAAACAGATGATGTACCAAGACAGATCTATCAGCTATCTTTTCTTGTCAGTTCAACCAAGACAGGTCAAATACGGAGTGGAATTCTTTAAGAAAAAAAAAAGTGCAGTGGATTTTTTTTTTTTTTTGGCCTACAGCTAACACTCAGCAACAAACCTTCATCTACGTCCTGTGAACATTCATCAGCCTGGGTTCTCTCCCTCCTTCTTCCTCTCAGCGTGGTTCTTTCTCACATATGGGGCAGTTTAACTACCAGCAATTATTAACTGCCATAGTGTCTTGCTAGACTGGTTTATTAGCATCAGGCTGGGAGGTCATTAGCTGCCCACCATGCAGAAGACATTCATCAAAGAGAGATTAAATAATTAGTCCTGCTATTAATGGAATGATGCTTCAATCACAGAAGGTAGAGAGGCTCATTTTGGAACTGTTTAGGCTGAGTGTTAAACCGACTTATGGCCCTTTTCCACTACCCTTTTTCAGCTCGCTTCAGCTCACTTCAGCCCGACACGGCTCGCATTTCGACTATCTCAGAGCGGCGCGACTCAGCTCGCTTCAGCCCTGCTTAGCACCCAAAACTCGCACGGTTTTGGAGTGGGGCTGAAGCGAGCCCAACCGAGCCGAGTGGGGCTAGGGGCGTGAGGAGACACTCCCCTGTGCACTGATTGGTGAGGAGGAGTGTCCTCACATGCCCACACACGCCCCGCGAGCACGCTGGGATCTGTAAACACTGTAAACCCGGAAGAAGAAGAATTACAAATTACGAGAATTTCTGAAGCCTTATGCGCCTCGCCTCGTCTATACGCTCTTGCCAGTATCTGTTGGCGTTGTCGGTGACAACAAGCCACAGCACCAAGACCAGCAACACTAACGACTCCATGTCCTCCATGTTTATTGTTTATTATCCGGGTCGTGAGACTACCGCTTAAAAGCTCACTGATGTCACTGTTTGCGCCGCCTAACGACATCACGTGACGTCCACCCACTTTCGCTAACTCCACCCAATGTGTCCACCCACTTCCAGCCAGCACGGTTCAGCGCGGTTGTAGTCGAAATGCAACTCCAACAGCCCCACTCAGCTCGACTCAGCCCAACTCAGCACGGCACGGCTCAGCCCGACTCAGCCGCGTTTGTAGTGGAAAAGCATCATTAGTTTCTAATGTGAAAGACTAAACCATAATTTATAGACACTCATCACATCTAGGGGGCGGCACGGTGGTGTAGTGGTTAGCGCTGTCGCCTCACAGCAAGAAGGTCCGGGTTCGAGCCCCGTGGCCGGCGAGGGCCTTTCTGTGCAGAGTTTGCATGTTCTCCCCGTGTCCGCGTGGGTTTCCTCCGGGTGCTCCGGTTTCCCCCACAGTCCAAAGACATGCAGGTTAGGTTAACTGGTGACTCTAAATTGACCGTAGGTGTGAATGTGCGTGTGAATGGTTGTCTGTGTCTATGTGTCAGCCCTGTGATGACCTGGAGACTTGTCCAGGGTGTACCCCGCCTTTCGCCCGTAGTCAGCTGGGATAGGCTCCAGCTTGCCTGCGACCCTGTAGAACAGGATAAAGCGGCTAGAGATAATGAGATGAGATGAGATCACATCTGGGAGGTCAAAACCAAAGCCAGTATGCAGTATTGTGTTCAGTAGATCTTCTATAGACAAGAACTATTCAATTCACATTATTTGCCATTTCAGTGATAATAATACAGTCCCAAATTAAAAAAAAAAAAGTTGTAACAGTATGGAAAATGCAACTAAAAAAAACAATGATTTCTAAATTTACTTTAACTTGTATTTTGTTGCAGACAGTATGAAATCAAGATTTTTCATGTTTTGTCTGGTCAACTTCATTTCCTTTGTTAATATACATCCATTCCTGCATTTCAGGCCTGCAACACATTCCAAAAAAAATGGGATGGGGCAGTTTAGGGTTCGTAACGAGGTAAAATAATTAAATAATGATGTGATTTGAAACAGATGATGTTAGCAGGGGATTGTAATCTTGATTTGGTACAAAATCAGTATCCAGGAAAGGCCTAGTCTTTGAGGAGCAAAGATGGGCCGAGGATCTCCAGTTTGTCAACAAATGTGTGAGAACATTATTGAAATGTTTAAAAACAATTCAAAGATATGAAGGAATTTTGATATTTCACCCTCTACACTGCAGAATATCAGTAAATGATTGGAGGAATTTCGGTGCAAGGGCACAAGCCTAAGCTGAACACCCATGATCTCCAGTCCTTCAGACGGCACTGCATTAAGAACTGTCATTCATCTACAACTGATATAACTACATGAGCTTAGGATTACTTTGGCAAACCTTTTGTTAAGCACTACAATATGGATTTACATCAACAAATGCTAGATAAAACTTTACTGTGCAAAAAGGAAGCCTTATATTACCTGTGTCCAGAAACACCATCAACATCTCTGGGCTCAGAGGCATCTGGGATGGACCATCACACAGTGGAAATGTCTATGGTGGTCAGACGAATCAGTATTCCAGGTCTTTTTTGGAAGTAATGGATGCTGTGTGCTCCAGACCAAAGAAGAAAAGAACTATCCAGACTGTTACCAGCAACAAGTTCAAAAGCCAGGGTCTGTCATGGCATGGGGTTATGTCAGTGCTCTTGGCAATGGTAACTTTCACTTCTGTACTTACATTGAGATTTTGGAGCAACATTATGCTGCCGTCAAGACGACATCTTTTCCAGGGATATTTCAGTAAGACAATGCAAAGTCACATTCTGCACACATTACAAAGGCATGGCTGTAGAAGGAGAGGGTGTCTGTCCCCTGTGTCCTCCAGTAGAGACTCATCTCATCTCATTATCTGTAGCTGCTTTATCCTGTTCTACAGGGTCGAAGGCAAGCTGGAGCCTATCCCAGCTGACTACAGGCGAGAGGCGGGGTACACCCTGGACAAGTCGCCAGGTCATCACAGGGCTGACACATAGACGCAAACAACCATTCACACTCACATTCACACCTACGGTCAATTTAGAGTCACCAGTTAACCTAACTTGCATGTCTTTGGACTGTGGGGGAAACCGGAGCACCCGGAGGAAACCCACGCGGACACGGGGAGAACATGCAAACTCCACACAGAAAGGCCCTCACTGGCCACGGGGCTCGAACCCGGACCTTCTTGCTGTGAGGCGACAGCGCTAACCACTACACCACCGTGCCGCCCCAGTAGAGACTGTGTAGCGAATTTTGAAACAATATGACAATGACAACTTCGTACTGTTGCACACCTTAAGACCTGTTTGCAGGAAGAACGAGACAAAATAACACCTGAAACACTTCATCACTTGGTGTCTTCAGTTCATAAACATCTTTTAAGATGGAATGACAGCATTATAAAATGGTAAATGCTTTACTGTCCCAACTTTTTTTAAATGTGTTGCAAGAATCAAAATTGACACAAGGGTTTATTTTGGAAAAAAAAAGTAATGCAGTCAAACATCAAATAATGTGCAGTTCTGTTGTTCTGAGTGCAATACAGATCAACAATTATTTACAAATCACGGTTTTCAGTTTCAATTTCATCATATCGTCCCAACTTTTTCTGATTTGGGGTTGTAAATACCAATCTATGTTCAGACATGAACTTCACTGTAAATACAAAATATACAAAATTATTCTGAGAAAATCAATATTACAACTGTTATATATACACACTCTATGACCAAAAGTTTGTGGACACCTGACCATAACGATCATACCGTATGTGCTTTCTGAAAATCCCATTCCAGAATTAGTCCTTCTCTTCCTCTTCTGGGAAGATTTGCCACTAGATTTTGGAGCATTTTTTGTGGGGATTTGAGCATTAATGAGGTCAGACACTGATGTTGAGCGAGGAGGCTTGGGGTGTGGTCAACATTCCAGTTCATCTTCAGGGCTCTGTACAGGCCACTCAGTTTCTTCCACTCCAACTTTAGCAAGCCATGTCTTCATGGATACTTGTCATGCTGGATCAGGTTTGGGCCTCTTAGCTCCAGTAAAGAGAAGATGTCGTGCTGCAGCCTTGCAAACTACAGTTGTGTGCTTTGTAGCAACAGTTTGTCCATATAGTGTAGAAACTGTCCTAAACTACATCCTTAAAAGTTTGAACTGTATATAGCATATTTCATTTTATTTTAGGGCGGCATGGTGGTGTAGTGGTTAGCGCTGTCGCCTCACAGCAAGAAGGTCCGGGTTCGAGCCCCGTGGCCGGCGAGGGCCTTTCTGTGCGGAGTTTGCATGTTCTCCCCGTGTCCGTGTGGGTTTCCTCCGGGTGCTCCGGTTTCCCCCACAGTCCAAAGACATGCAGGTTAGGTTAACTGGTGACTCTAAATTGACCGTAGGTGTGAATGTGAGTGTGAATGGTTGTCTGTGTCTATGTGTCAGCCCTGTGATGACCTGGCGACTTGTCCAGGGTGTACCCCGCCTTTCTCCTGTAGTCAGCTGGGATAGGCTCCAGTTTGCCTGCGACCCTGTAGAACAGGATAAAGCGGCTAGAGATAATGAGATGAGATGAATTTTATTTTAATGCATTTTTAATTATTATACTAAATATAGACACAACCTTGGTATAAGTAGCGATATTTAGAGTGTCATTCATTTCCATTACACATATAAAAGCATTTGCTTCAAAAGCCATTAGTGATCCAAAGTACTTAGAGCAATGTAATCACCAAGTAATTTAGGAGAATATATCAGCAGCTCTTGTGGGAAAAGGGTGCTGACAAATGTTCAATAGCAATAAATGTCATAGTTATCCAAAATAACTCAGCAGATGTCCTACAGAAATGAAGTCACTACATGTAGCCACGTGGTTTGCCCATATATGACAAATGAGTGTTGTTTCACTCATTCTCCTCAGCTTCTCAGCTCTTGCTCTCTCCATCTCGTATGCTCCTTTAATCTTCTCATCCATCCATCTATTTTTTGTAGGCCACTGCTGTTTTTTACCACCTGCAAACCCCTTAATTAGCATGCATCTGTTTTGCCTCCACTGCATGGCTGTGCACATGGCTTCTCTTCATGATGATAAACCAGCCAATCAATTTTCTCCTCGAATCAAAGATTCAGTAGAACAAAAGAAATGTTCAAATGTTAATGCACACTCAAATTTTAAGGGATTGAAAAGAAATAATTTAATAGAAATTGATTAGTTAGAAATCTGGTGTGATGATTATTACATACCCGACGATACTGATATGGTCAACTGATACACTACACTAATAATTATTACATGCCGTGATACAAATAACACAGATGTTTCATCACAAATTGCAGCAATCAGCCAAACTAGTCCAAAGTCAAACTGAGATTTATGTTGATGCAAAAGAATTGACAAGCCATCATCACCACAGGGCCTTTAACAATAAAGGTAATGGTTTGTTTTTTTGTTGTTGTTTGTGTGTGTGTGTGTGTGTGTTGTAGGCCTGCGCAGCAGTTACTCGTGCAGCATGTGTAACTTGGTTCTGAACTCCATTGAGCAGTACTATGCACACCTCCAGGGCTCAAAGCACCAAAACAAGTAAGTGAAAGTCACGTGTCTCTCTGAGCTGTTGTGACTGAACTCTGTTTATCCTTTTTTATGATTTTTTCAGTACTGGTGAACTCTTCAGCCTCCACAACATCCCGTATGTATTCGTTCTTTTAAAGTTTCTTTCTTTAAAATTGCACTGAACTTGGATTATCCTTCGCTTTAAAACTGACCCGGGTAATACTGGTTCCTTGGTTCACTAGATGAAGCTGAGTGGGTGATGATGGCTGTCCAGCTTTTACACCTCCACTGTGTTAAATGAAAGCCAGATCAAGCATCTTTTCTTTACGATGGCAAACAAGACTCATGTAAACAACTCATTCCAGTCAGTACAAATTGGAGAAATGCCACTGAACGAAGCTGCCATGGACTGGCTCGCTCTTAATTATGGGCAGATAAACATGCCTTTTTGTTTTCTATTACGTGTTGCATCGACTTGTGAGCTTGCCACTGTCATTCAAAACGGAAACAAAGACATCTAGAGAGAAGGGACTGAAAGAAGTGAGCATAAATGTGTGAGAAATAGAAAGAGAGGGGGAGAAATTCTGCTGTGTGGTTTGTTAACAGACTATCTTTAACAGGTCAGGCAAACATTTAATGCAAGCCATAATTTTATCTTTTTCTTGGATGGTACATTGCTGGCCTATTTTGAAGTATTGTGTAAGTAGACTCTACAGCACACACACGTACACATTTGTCTTACGATCATTGTGAGAACCTTTCATTGACAATTACTCCTGCAGGTAAGTAAATGCCTACACCTAAATCTAATCCTGGCCTTTTTCTCAATAGCCAAAAGGAGGTCTTTAGTCTCTTTTAGGGGGTCATTTTACCGAGAAATCTTCCCAGAAGACCGAGCTGCGATCTCAGAGCGTGGCTTGGTCACCGCAGGTCGTACGCAGTCGACGGTTGACCGAGGGTTGGTCACGCCTTGGTCTTCTGTGGTTGCACGTGGTCGAGGAATGGTCTCCCCAACAAAGAGATCGTAGCTCAGTTTTTTGACATGTCAAAAAACTGAGCCTCAACCTAAAAGTCGCACAGAGAGCGTCGAAAGAGCGAACAAGGTCGAGGAAAGGATGCATTGGTCGAGAGACAATCGAGGCTAGAACGGGGATGAGCGATGCTCAGTCTTCTCGAGCGAGAACTGATTGCGTGCACGGTTGTGCTGCTCGGCCCGTCCTCGACATTCACTCGATCCGTGCGATCTAGCTTCATTGTTTTGCGATCAAGCCTTGCTCCGTGCAACCTGTCCCAGACCTTCCCTAGACCTGTACGCTCCCTATTCTTCCCACGATTGGATTCTAAAGAGGATTAAGGTGCGACCTACTTCAACCAATAAAGATCGACCATCGCTTAAGTTGCGACCTACCTTCGCCTAATCCTATTAAAGCTACGTGTACTGAATGTCATATAAATAGGGCGCAATAGCATGATGCAGAGCGATTGGGTCCATGTTGCCCCTTCGGAGGCTGGTCAAAAACTGATGGCCAGCCACCGATCGCCGGGCCTTTTTATACGGTCACGGTGGGTCGCACGCAAATCCGGGCGACCGTGACGAATTTGCGCGTAGCTCAGGCGAGAATCTGTCTAGAAAAGCTCGAGAATTGAGCGTACAGAGCGAGGCTAGAACGTTTATATCGCAGGCTAAATCGTATTGATCGAGGGTACGTTGCAACTCGTACGTAGCTAGATCGGCCAAGATTGAGCCTTAATCTGCCGAGGTCGCGCACTTGCAAGGATAGATCGCCGAGAGATCGACGCTATGTCGCAGATTGGTCAAACAGAACGAGCCTTGGTCGTGTTAAGATCGCATCAGATCGAGTGGATAGACGCAAGTAGAGCGTATGTAAAGCATCTACAGAGCGTATAGGATGCAGGTAGAGCGTACACATCGAAGGTCGAACGAGATAACATCGAACATAGAGCGTACACAGAAAATAATGGGTTTAGGTCGCACGGATTTTGCCTGCGACTACGGGAAAACATAGCTGCGATCATAGTCGCACGTGATTTTTCCAGATCGTACTCGGTGAAATGAGCCTCTTAGTGTTTTGCTTATTTGTTTGCTTGTTTGTTTGTTTGTTTGTTTCATGTGTGTATGTATGCATTTCATCATGAGGATCCACCAAAGGTCAAAACTGTCACATCCTATTCTTGAAGGGGCATTTGGTGTCCACCAAGATATAAAACATGCGCACGCGCACACACACACACACACACACCACTAGCAGCATTGCACTTAACATGCCAATAGTGCAATAGAAGCAGAGAAGGACACAAGCTAAAAGCGAATTCACCACTGCTTTATATCACCTTCTAATTATTCAGGGTATAATTGCAGCTACATCCTCGCTAATGAGAACTCATTAAAGACAGAAGCATAATCTGTGAAAGCTTATGGTACAGCCATTCTAACAGGTCCAAGAGCATTCTAGTGAGCTAAAGACCATGCGGTTCTATTTTGCATCAATAAACAAAAGAGACTTATTTCTCCACAGAGGCTTTTTTTTTCTTGAACACCTCCTCAGTGAGTCAGTGAAGCATAATGGTGTTGAGTACAATAAACATACCTCACATCTTTGCCCAGATACAAGTATTTATCAGATGGAGTCTAATTTTGATGATTTGTCACGATTTCACTGAAGCTTTATAGGACAGAATTATTACTGGCAAGAATCAGACAAAATTATGATCTCAACTGCATGCCATAAATTGTCAGATTTGTTTTAACCCCTCATTTATAACCACAAGAGTTGAGCGAAGCTTGTGAACATTGGCTGATCATTTTGTTAAGCATATTGAAATACAAGGATATTTAATTTCCTTGGGATTTTAACAGCAGTTGACATAAGACTACACCCAAATGCTAACTAGGTCTTAATTTACTATCAAGTTTACGCATTTTAAGCTGAACGTGTTCAAATCAAAATGCACTGTATAAATACCCAGGGTCTGATTTATCAACCATGCATACACATAGTTTTGTGCATAAACCATGCATACAGACATTTCTGCATGTAGAATGTTATTGATTACAAGTTCTACTGGTGCATAAGGATGTGTGTAGATTTAGGCACACTACTGACGATGTGAAAGCAGAAATCCCTAGTGGGAGAAAAGTATGATTATGAGGAGCTCTCACCTCACTTGTCAATCATATCAGCATAATTGACTGAGTAATTACCACTTTCAGTGCTCACAAGCTGCATCACAGATGAAATGTAAAGTAAGCTCTTATAAATGGCACATCGAAAGATTGATTGTAATGATTGCTTGAAGATTTGGCACACACAGCTTTGGGCAGAGAACATGTTTCAAGGAGTGCAGGAAACTCTTTGTTGAGAGTGATGAGTGGCTCATCAGTCAATTTCATTTGCCCAGTACAGATTTAGTCTAGGGCGTAATTTTGGGTAGGGACGCTAGGGACGTGTCCCTACCAATATTCAGCCGTTACTGTGTAATCACGATCAATAAAACCGATGTCCTAACCTGAGCAATGATTATATGGCACACAAAGGGTTAAATGTATGACACTGCTAATAATCCCCCCCTCTAACGTAGATATCATTCTCTGATTAGCTACCTGTTTCTCGCTAACTTACATGGTTGGCTATCCCAGCTGTCACGCCATCTGCTGTAAAAGCAGCACACTTCCCACAGCAGCCATGACTACCTGCCCATCAACCCCCTGTATCTCACATGTACACACACAGCCATGGATGGAGATGTAGGGAGAGGTAAGGGTGGGATTTGAACCTGCAACCCTGGGATCCAAAGACCAACTCCCTAACCATTAGGCCACAGCTCCCCTCATTAACCTATAAGATCTGCATGACATGAAATTATGATTGCTAATGGAAAAAAAACACCTTTTGGAAGCTCTGCCTTGGATCACTTTTGTGTCCCCACCAATGTCAAAATCAAAGTTACTCCCTTGGATTTAGTCCATCTCTGTTCTACAGTGTTTCGCCAGAGGCATCTCAAAGAAAAAATTGGTCCAGTTCTGGTATTTCCTAACCAACTAAGAGCCAAACAATGATATTATATGCATTCACATGCCTCACGTTACAATAGTTTCATTTCCAAATACAGCAGCAGAAAGGACAACAATAATGAGGGATTTTCACGCCATTGCAGTTTTTTAAAAATGCTTTATGTAGTTATTTCACGGGCTATGAGCTCATGTACGCCTCGCCGGCTATCAGCTCATGTATGACTAGATTTCGTGGGATAACTGTTAAATATATATATAATTTCTTGTATGGGAAAATAGATGCTCCCGCCCTCTATGAGTCTCCCACTGCCTCGTAAGTGAGCGTTTGGTTACACAAAGGCAAAGGGAGTAAACCCTGACAGCAAATTCGCAGTGGTGCCCCTACGACGGCTAGAAGGCATATCTTGTTTCCCGTCAGCAGCTCCTGCAGCCATGCTTGGTACCTGACGTATTGGTTCAGCCTTTTTCCAAAGGGAAGGTGTTTACCATATATGGTGATTTTAGGGTGTTTCATGATGCAAAAGTGTGGCTATGCAAACAGAGCAATGCAGGATGTGTGTTGGATTTATCAACGTCCATTGCATACAGCTGCGGACGCGCACATGTGATAAATGCCAGTTACCTCCTTCTTCTTCTTTTGGCTGCTCACCATTAGGGGTCGCCACAGCGGATCTTTCATCTCCATTGCTCCCTGTCCTCCGCATCGTTCTCTACCACACCTGCCAATTTCATATCCTCTCTCACCACATCCATGTATCTCCTCTTTGGCCTTCCTCGTTTTCGTGTGCCTGGCAGCTCCATCCTCAACATTCTCCTTCCAACGTGCTCTGCATCTCTTCTCAGGATGTGCCCATACCCTCTCAGTCTCATCTCACTTAGCTTAATTCCCAAGCTCTCTACATGTGCTCGTTCCTCTGATGTTCCTTATCCTGTCCAACCTCGTCACTCCCATCACAAACCTTAACATCCTCAACTCCATCACCTCCAACTTTGCCTCCTGTCTCTTCGTTAAGGGTACGGTCTCCAATCCATACATCACAGCTGGTCTCACTACTGTCTTATACATCTTACCTTTCACTTTTGCTGGGACTTTCCTATCACAAGTGACTCCCGAAATCCTTCTCCAACTGCTCCACCCTGCCTGCACTCTCTTTCTCACCTCACTATCGCAGCCCCCATTTTCCTGCACAGTTGACCCCAGGTACTTACCTTATGTGTACAAAATTAGAACTTGTTCTGTGCACACTTTGATAAATGAGATCCCTGGTTATACATTACATTTTGCCTTGGCACACCTTATGTCACTGTCTAAAGCATTGATTCAGCATTGCAGGTTCTGATGGCAGAGGTAAACAGACTGTAGACTTGTAGATCATCACTGATTAGTTTGAAAAAATAAAAGAAATTCTGAAAAAAAAGAATAAGAACAGGAAAGGTTTGCAGTGTTCAAGGGAAATATGAGAGGATGCAAACGTTCTCTAATCAAAATTGGGACAATCAGTCCAGATTTAAAACCATTCATATTTGAGTGAGTGTACAGGAATAAAGCTATCACATTAAATGACTGCGCTCTTGACTACTGGCAGTAAAATAACACCATATGTGTACTCTACACTTTATGCTTTATGACTGTTGCCAGCATTCCCTACAGTAATTGCTTTTAAGTGCAGTAGTAGTAGTACTTGTGTTGTAAAATAATGTTTATATTAACCAATTTCACCTACCATCTCTCTTTTGATTTTCGAAAAACAATTGAGAAGAAACTTACCTAATCAAGGCCCCTGACATCAATGTGTTATATAATCATCAAACTGCAATAGATTCAGTACAATAATGTCGAGTTTTATATGTTGAAGATAAATTCCAATTATGAACAAGCCAATTATCATACACAATGTGTTTGCTGCTGCTACTGAAGATCATCGCAGTACATTAGTTTGTAAGATATTGTGAGCTGTAAAAGTTTTTTTGTGGGTTTTATTTACTTTTTTATCATATTTTTAAATAAAACAGGGCATATTCAGCCTAAAGGAACTGGCACTAATGTTAAAGAAATCAATTTTTGAAGATCAGGAAGGGTAGCAGTCTAAAATAAGTTATAAATTAATCATGAATTCTTATCCAACTGTGACACTGCTATGGGGAGCAGTTTCCAGTTGGTTTTTAAAAAGTCTTTGAACATTTTACTCTACAGAAAAAAGCATCAATACATTTGATACACTTGTACCATCAATACACTTGTACCATAAACCTGAAATGTCCATTCCATGAGGAGCAACAGTGACAGTTCAGTGTGCATCAGCTATAATTATCCCATTGCAAAAGGAGTAAAAAAAAAATGCAATAAATATTTCCTCTGAGTCGACAGAAAGTTGTCACATATAGCTCAGCAATCCCTGCTGTGTCACATCTGTGCTAAATTACCACCCATCAATAACGCAAATCCTGAGGTGCTTTGTTGCTGTTGTCAAATTAAAGTGGAAAATGAAGTGTATGTTGAACGGGTTGAAGTGTTCAGATGTAAATATATTACAAGCCTTCACATATACCATTCTAATACCACGTCCATATGTGGCCTAGGGTGATATATCAGCTAATATTAAACTTTTGTGGACTTAATTGCATTACGAGAAAGTATAAAGCATAATGTCTCTCTGAATGTATTGCAGCAAAACCATATTTATAAATGTCATGCTATTTTGAATAACAACCAAACTATGTGATGCTACAGAGGCCCTACTAACTAGTTTTGTGTATATGGGTCCTTGCATGTCCATCAGTATATCTAATGTTCAGACAGTTGATGTGAGAGGACGCTACCATAGCACATTATAAATAGACTGTAAGAGCAGTGTATTTGAAACTGTGCTTCTTGTTAGTTTTCAGTCATTGTCTGTTATGATGTTTGGGTTTATGAATAAGGACGGAGCCATATAGCACCAGTTGCTAACTTTAACGTTCATATCTTGCCAGTCATCAAATCTGTCATGTGCGGGAGTGATGCACACTGTACTGTTACAAAGTGAATCAAACCTCCTCAGTATGTAGGATGTTTCATACCATGCTGTTAAATTTGTGTGTCAGTTTTCTCAAATTTGTCAAACCCAAAAATATAACTTTTGAGCACTTTGGCAACTATTCTTATTTTCATAATTTGAGGGCCACACATTATTTAGATTTAATCCATAGCCCTCAAACCTGACTGGTATGAAAATGTTGGCTAATTTTCAATAACAGTATGTGACAGTAGCTCTAATAAGTTGTCAGGTCTGTAATGCACGTAGATCTATATGGCCAGAAGTATGTGGACGCCAAACTATGGCCCCCATATGCTGGCTTTCCCTAAACTTTTGCCACAAAGTTGGAGGAACATGATTGTCTAGAATGTAATTATATGCTGTAGCATTACCTTCACTGGAACTAAGCAGTCCAACTCAAACCTGTTCCAGCATAACAATGCCACTGACCACAAAGCAAACTGTATGAAGACATGGATTGGCAAGGTTGGTTTGGAAGAACTCAGATGGCCTGCACAAAACCGTGACTTCAACCCCACTGAACACCTTTGGGATGAGTTAGAACACAGACCAGCCCTCCTCGCCCAACATCAGTGCCTGACCTCACCATTGCTCCTGTGGCTGGGTGTGGTGGAGGGTATTATAACAGCAAAGCGAGACTAAATCTGGATTAGGATGTTCAACAATTTCATATAAGGTGTGATGGTCAGGTGACCATATACTTTTGGCCATATAGTGGCAGACCGTCTACATAAACAGATGTGTAATTGTTGACATTATTACGTTTTCTGTGAAAAGACATTTATTTAGCATTTATGGAAGGAGTCTGGCATAGAAGTGTCAGTGCCTTGTAACAGTCAGCGGTAAAGCGACAAGTTTTCCTAACACAGGTAATTCTTCAGGACAGACAATTTTGCATTTTCTTGATTTTTTTTTAACTTATTGAGGGAGAAAAAAAAATAAAGGCTATGTATCATATAGGAATGGAAGTTTATAGCTGTTATAACGTAAGTGATAACAGGAATTAACTTGTTTTGTAGACATTCCACGATATTAAACATAAATAGAACTCATGTGTTCTGTTTTTTTTTACATGAAACCCATTGTCAGAACGTAAGCTTCAGATTTTCCTTGTAGAATAAATTATCAGCAAATATTCGAGTTCTGAAATTATATTGAGCATACTTCTGAAATTGCACAGAAGGCAAATTTTCCTTTAATAAAGGAAATTTTTCAACTACTTGTTTTATATTTTTATATTTTGTAGCTTCTGCTATTTATTGGTATTTGAGAAAATGGCTGTTGTATTAGTAAATCACAGTTGAATTAAAACCGTTGATGTCTAATTTTAATTTTGACCATAGCAAAGTATATCAGCTGATCTTATTAGTTAGCAGAGACAAAGAAAAATATTCAGAATAGGACTACTTGTGAAGAAACACGGTCAGATCAATTAAGATCAATCGGAGCTGATGTGAAATGAACACACTGTTCCGTGTCTAACAAGAAGTGACATACACACAAATTGGAAATGTAGGTTAGGCCACAGGGACTGTGTATTGGCCAGGCAGAGCTAATAGGCACTAATCAGCTCCACTTGGTTCAGTCTGCAGGCGATCTGGCAGAGGTGTGTCACTCCATTCCCCCCTTGTTGTCACCCCTTGTGCCTTACAATCAGTTGCCCAGCTTGTTATCTCCAGTCATGAACATCAGGCAACCTACAGAGAAAAGAATCATTTTATTTATAACCACCCAGTTCCTCTCCATCCTGCCTCTCAACTAATCATGCTTACTGACCTCAGTACAGCCATGCTGGGCTTTGCTCCCTCAATCTGGAACAAAGGAGCCAGGCTAACGGGGTCAGGCCTGCCTGTACTGCCAGATTTACTTAGTTGTGTTTATGCACCAGTGGCTAGTACTGCCCTCCACCAGGGATACTCATAGAGTACGACTGCAGGGAAGAATGAAGTGCTTTGTCCTGAAACCGCTTCTGTCAATCCTCACTGTGAACAAGCCGATGCCACCAGGATGTGGCTTTTATTTACGTAAATGTGACACTTTATATTTCACCACAGCTTGAGTATGTAGCTCAGTCGCCCTGCTAATGCCATGGAGCTCCCAATGCTATGATTCCATTCATTGTGTGCATCTGTAAGCTAGGGGTGGTTTGAAATTTTCATGTTATGATAACCTGTTCATGGTATCACAATAACAAACACACAAGCCACTGGTTAAATTTACAGTAATAATTATTTTAAAAAATCATTGTACACTATGACCAAAAGTATGTGGACACCTGATCATCACACCCATATGTGCTTGTTGATAAACAGTGCTGTGAAAAAGCCAACCGATTTTGTCACAGGTGTTTATGTTATGACTTCTACATTATCGAGTCAGTACAGAAATATTGCGGAGTTCCAATTTCCAGTGTTGCAGCAGCAAATTTACAAAACACTTACACAAAACAGATAACGAGGTAGGTTTAAAAAAATGTACTTACAAATGCTATACAAATGGCTATACTACTACATAAAATAGAGCAGTGATTCTCAAACTGTGGTACGCGGGCTCCATTCTAGTGGTACGCCAAAGAATCACTTAATTAAATATAAATTAAATTTAAAAAATAAAATAAAACGTGAAATACTATCCATAATATCCGAATGGATGAAAATATCTTATCAACCGATGACAAGAAAATGAAAGGAAATACAAATTAAGTTAATAATTTTAAAAAGTTTGCAAGTGCTTCTGGGTAGCCATACGTAGCGTACGTACGCATTCCCGCCGGTTCCGCTGACAGACAGTTATCCGCCATTGGTAGACTAGGCTGTGATGGGAAAAGGTGGAAGTGGCTTTGCTAATTATGACGAGTACGACAAAATTACTGTCGTGGCTTAAATCCGCGAATGGGAGCGTGGATCAAGAGAGAAGGAGAACTGAAGAGGACATGTGTGAGCTGAGCGCAGATGCTAACGACAGTGGCAAAACCAGCCCCAGAACTGCTAGCAAACGGCAGAAACCAGTGAGGAGGAAGTATGACGAAAAATACATAAAACTGGGATTCATTTGGAGCGGGACAGGAGCTGCCCAGGCCGCAGTGTGTTGTATGCGGGGACGTTCTGAGCAATGAGTCCATGAAACCATCGCATCTCAAACGGCATCTTACAACCAAACACACAGCGGTAAAGGACAAATCAATGGATTTTTTTTTTACGAAAACATGATGAACTGAAGCAGTCCAAGTCCACCATTCTGTCCTATGGTACACCCGTAGCCAAAGCACAGGAAGCTTCATATCGTGCCAGCCTCCTGATCGCCAGAGCCGGTAAGCCGCACACAATCGGGGAACTGCTGTGTTTACCATTAGCCAAAGAGATGACATGTATCATGTGTGGAGAGAAAGCTGCCAGAGAGTTAAACTTGGTGCCGCTTTCAAATGACACCGTGTCAAGGAGAATAAATGACATGGCTGACGATGTTAAAAAGACACTGATTGACCGCATTAAGAACAGTAGATATTTTACCATACAGCTTGATGAGACTACAGATGTTGCAGATTTGGCCAATTTATTTGATTCATTATTTAAGGACAGTGTTTTTATTTTCCTATATTTAAACACAGTGTTACTGTTCAAAGTACTGTGCGTAGTGTTACAGTGGCCAACAATATTAAATATACTTGTTAAATAAAACCTCCGCCTTGTTTTTAATGAATACTTAGGCCTACTACGCTACTGTATTTTAATGTTGGTCATTATGGTGGTACTTGGAGAGCCAAGTATTTTCTGAGGTGGTACTTGGTGAAAAAAGTTTGAGAACCACTGAAATAGAGTGATAAAATAATAATAGAATAAAACTGTGCAAATTAAAGAGTAGAATGTGTAAATTAAATGTACAGTGTCCAGTGCCACTCAGAGAGCAAGTCTCCTTTCCTGGCACAATATATTCCTATTGCAGTGGGCAGGAAAGACTTCCTGTAGCAGTCCTGGTTACAGTGGAGTTGAAGAAGCCTCCGACTGAAAAAACACTGCTGTCTGACCAGTAGTTTGTGCAGGGGATGTGAAGTGTTGTCAATTATGTTGAGCAGTTTGTACAACATCCTTCCCTCAACAACCAACTCTAGGGGCTCCAGAGCAGTTCATAGCACAGAGCCAGCCTTCTTTATAAGCTTCTTCAGTTTCTTAGTGTCACTGGCTCTGATGCTGCTCCTCCAACATATTGCTGCAAAAAAAAAAATTACACTAGAACAACACACTGGTAAAAGAGTAAAATAAGAAGTAAGTGTGACAGTCAACATCTCCAGACAAACTGTGGCTGATTCTGCAAGATGCTCAGTAAAACTTAGACCTCATTTGCATATACAATTGCACGAGTTGTACCTGAGAATTTTTTTTTTTAAACCAAAGTGTCGTCACACCAAATATTGACTTTGTTTCCTTTATTGCTGTTTACTGCTCTTTATAATATTTTTTTAGATAGAAATGTTTGATTTCATTATTTTTGAAGACATCTTTGCTCTGGAGCATTTCTTTGTACAGTGGTGCTTGAAAGTTTGTGAACCCTTTAGAATTTTCTACATTTCTGCATAAATATGACCTAAAACATCATCAGATTTTCACACAAGTCCTAAAAGTAGATAAAGAGAACCCAGTTAAACAAATGAGACAAAAATATTATACTTGGTCATTTATTTATTGAGGAAAATGATCCAATATTACATATCTGTGAGTGGCAAAAGTATGTGAACCTCTAGGATTAGCAGTTAATTTGAAGGTGAAATTAGAGTCCGGTGTTTTCAATCAATGGGATGACAATCAGGTGTGAGTTTTATTTAAAGAACAGGGATCTATCAAAGTCTGATCTTCACAACACATGTTTGTGGAAGTGTATCATGGCACAAACAAAGGAGATTTCTGAGGACCTCAGAAAAAGCGTTGTTGATGCTCATCAGGCTGGAAAAGGTTACAAAACCATCTCTAAAGAGTTTGGACTCCACCAACCCACAGTCAGACAGATTGTGTACAAATGGAGGAAATTCAAGACCATTGTTACCTTCCCCAGGAGTGGTCAACCAACAAAGATCACTCCAAGAGCAAGGCGTGTAATAGTCAGCGAGGTCACAAAGGACCCCAGGGTAACTTCTAAGCAACTGAAGGCCTCTCTTACATTAGCCAATGTTAATGTTCATGAGTCCACCATCAGGAGAACACTGAACAACAATGGTGTGCATGGCAGGGTTGCAAGGAGAAAGCCACTGCTCTCCAAAAAGAACATTGCTGCTCGTCTGCAGTTTGCTAAAGATCACACGGACAAGCCAGAAGGCTATTGGAAAAATGTTTTGTGAACGGATGAGACCAAAATAGAACTTTTTGGTTTGAATGAGAAGCGTTATGTTTGGAGAAAGAAAAACACTGCATTCCAGCATAAGAACCTTATCCCATCTGTGAAACATGGTGGTGGTAGTATCATGGTTTGGGCCTGTTTTGCTGCATCTGGGCCAGGACGGCTTACCATCATTGATGGAACAATGAATTCTGAATTATACCAGCGAATTCTAAAGGAAAATGTCAGGACATCTGTCCATGAACTGAATCTCAAGAGAAGGTGGGTCATGCAGCAAGACAACAACCCTAAGCACACAAGTCGTTCTACCAAAGAATGGTTAAAGAAGAATAAAGTTAATGTTTTGGAATGGCCAAGTCAAAGTCCTGACCTTAATCCAATCGAAATGTTGTGGAAGGACCTGAAGCGAGCAGTTCATGTGAGGAAACCCACCAACATCCCAGAGTTGAAGCTGTTCTGTACGGAGGAATGGGCTAAAATTCCTCCAAGCCGGTGTGCAGGACTGATCAACAGTTACCAGAAACGTTTAGTTGCAGTTATTGCTGCACAAGGGGGTCACACCAGATACTGAAAGCAAAGGTTCACATACTTTTGCCACTCACAGATATGTAATATTGGATCATTTTCCTCAAGAAATAAATGACCAAGTATAATATTTTTGTCTCGTTTGTTTATCTGGGTTCTCTTTATCTACTTTTAGGACTTGTGTGAAAATCTGATGATGTTTTAGGTCATATTTATGCAGAAATATAGAAAATTCTAAAGGGTTCACAAACTTTCAAGCCCCACTGTATGTGCCTAAAGGTTTTGCATAGTACTTTATGTACACATACAAAACACGTACACATATAAAAACTTGTCATTATATGCTGAAACAGTGAGTGGCTGAAGTGAAATGTGTGCACTGAGTAAAAAACTAACTAATGTGTCAGTGTGCAATGTTGCTGAGCCAAAAATAGATGTTTTGTTTGGTTAGAGTGAGCAGTGCCATGTTTTTCGATGCATGTGATAGCAGTAGTGGATGATAAAGTTAGGAACATGCTAATGTTTTGACAGGAGTAGTGGCTTATACAGCAGTCAGTGTACTCGGGAGCTTTTTCCCCCAGATATACACACACTTCAGTTTTTACCATGGCTGATTTGACCATGGTGGAGAGACCAGAGGAAGGCTGTTGCCAATTTTTTGGGTAGATGCAGTCAGATACAGATCGTTGAGAACCACTGCAGTAAGAAACTTGTCTGGGTAAAAGATGAATTAATAGAGTTAATAGACGAAAATGCATTTTAATCAGTATTTTGAAAAAGTTATCGGTGAGGTAAGTGTTTGATCATGCATTGTGAAACCATGACAATGCCGGTATAAAAGAGCATATTAACGAGCCAAGTAAGCTCATGTCTTTCTTTATAGAAGAGGCAGATTTAGCTTTGAAACTTTCCATCCAGGGCGGCACGGTGGTGTAGTGGTTAGCGCTGTCGCCTCACAGCAAGAAGGTCCTGGGTTCGAGCCCCGGGGCCGGCGAGGGCCTTTCTGTGTGGAGTTTGCATGTTCTCCCCGTGTCCGCGTGGGTTTCCTCCGGGTGCTCCGGTTTCCCCCACAGTCCAAAGACATGCAGGTTAGGTTAACTGGTGACTCTAAATTGACCGTAGGTGTGAATGTGAGTGTGAATGGTTGTCTGTGTCTATGTGTCAGCCCTGTGATGACCTGGCGACTTGTCCAGGGTGTACCCCGCCTTTCGCCCGTAGTCAGCTGGGATAGGCTCCAGCTTGCCTGCGACCCTGTAGAAGGATAAAGCGGCTAGAGATAATGAGATGAGATGAGACTTTCCATCCAACACATTTATCACTCCAGACTAAAGAACAGTACTGACATCAGAGCAGTGGCTCAGTTCTCTCCTGTATTTACAACCATTTATCAGGCCTTTTGCTGCTGCACTACTAGTAGGCACATTTCTTGTATTGTAGGTGAAAGTAAAGAAGAATTAAAGCTACGCATGTGGGTGCTGAAAGTACTTGCCCCTCACTGATATATACCTCTGCCCACACCACACACACACACACACTTTTCTTTCCTGCTAAGCTTGGCTGTTATCTCCTTCGCAGCTGAGGAGTACAGGTCTGGTCTGCTGTGATTGCACGCCTGTTATCTTAAAGGCGGCCAGCTCACCACCTGCTACGTCACGTTGTGGCCATGAAAGTGTGCTTCTATTCAGGGTCTATTTACAGTTCAGCACTTTCAAGGGGATTTTACTGCCGTCCCAGAGGCCGAGACGTAAATAATGTAGTTATTTACTCGAAAGCACATAGTGGCCTAGAGCAAAAATACTGACAATAAAGCATTTTAGTGCAAATGGTCAGAAGGAAGGCAGGTTGTCAAGGACAGGATGGGAAAGATGTAGTGCGTCACAAATTTTGCTTAGAACAGATTCAGACTGCTTAGACCTATATAAATGAAGAGCAGCTTCAGAGAACAGGTCATCTTGGACAAGAGAAAGAGAAATGGGTTCTGCATTACTGAGAAATGAGGAAGTGACTTATACAGAGAGTATATTGGGCTGTTTAAAAAGCTGCACTGAGTGATTAAATGAGAACAGTGTGATCTGAGTGTTCAGTACCAGTGTTTAAATCCCCAGCGTCACCCCTTTATCTCCTGGGGTGTCTGGAAAAGATATAGGGTTCCAGCTTAGTGGCCTCTCTCTACCTGTATAATCACTCTGTCTGGGTTTCATACTCCCACTACACTGAGGAAGCCCCTGGGAGGAGGCCAGCGGAGGCAGAAAAGATGGTGTTTCTGCTGCCAAATAAAGACTGAATCTGTTTTCATCAAAAGGGAATAGAAGGCTCAGCAACCCAGCTTCTGCAGTGAGGACAGAACTAAGATGCACAGAGTTGGTGACACAAGCAAGCGACTAACTTTTTAAGGCAAAAGAAAATGTAAATTGCTTGCTTAACTTTTCTCAGCTAAAGGTTTTATTTTTTTAGTTGACCAAGATGTCCAGTATTCAACTAAACGCTGACTAAACACGAAATATGGTGTGGCATTAATAAAACGATTCCTGCTTAAACCTACCTCAGCTTATTTTTCTTCTACTATGTCAGTGGCCCATTTTGTGTTTCATCTTTCATTTTAGTATCAGTTTAAAACACTTGGATTTAAAGCAAGAATGCTGTGACAGGTTGCTGTATAGAAGATGTGAGTTCCTCAGTGTGGAGAAATATCTTGTTTGCAGTTGTACTGCTTTTACTACTTCTTAAATGTCTTTCTCTCACCATTGCAGTCTTTTTAAAATAAACTACAAAACAGCAGTTCCAAGCGCTCAAGTGGGGTTCTGTATCAGAGGCTCATTTATGCACTGCAGTAACATGCTATCTTTATCCAAACTTAGCAACTCATCACAAAGAGCGACTCTTAGACCCTGGAACACTTGCAGTGCAGCTATGCATTTTTAGCAGCATTCTTCTTTTGCTTCCGCCACTAGAAATGTTATCCAATAAACCTCAGGAACAACAAGCTCCATTACTGCCAAATATCACTTCATATGGAAAGAACTTCAACAATCAGTTGAAGTCAAAAGATCAGTTTAGTTGAAAACTAATCTGTTATTCACCTCCAGTATTCTACCTCTGACTGTATCATATTGTATGCTACTATGTCTGTATTAGGAACTGTGGCAGTGGGGGCGTGGTCAAGTGTCGGTCTGTGACCGGAGGGCAGAGTCAGGGAAGGTAAGTGGCAGAATCACTGCACCTGATGTCTATTAACGTGTGTTTGTGTGTCTTCCCCAGTGACCGCGCCCTACATAAGGAGAGAGAGAGTAGAGGAAAGGAGCTCTCTCCCCAACCAGACGACTTGTGTGTGCATGCGGGTGACTGGGAGAGTGTGGTTGCAAAGCTGAAAAGCAAAAATAAAAGTTTTGAGAACTCAGTTCTGGCCTGCCGTCCTTCTGTGCTCCACCCACCCCTACGAAGTGCAACAGTGGTGCTGAAACCCGGGACCAAGCACAGAGAAGAACAGCCCCATGGAGTCCTCCCCCTTCGTGGACCTGGTCCACGCCCTTGCCACGGCCCAGCAGAGCCAGCACCAGGCGCTAGTCGCCCTCCGGAAGGAGCAGGAGCAAAGGTTCGAGGCCCTGGTGCTAGCGCAGCAGGAAGATCGACAGGCGTTCCAGCACCTCCTCGCGTCGGCGGGGTCCACCACTTCCACCGCCGTGGGCCCTTCCCACCTCACCCTAACGAAGATGGGCCCGCATAACGACCCCGAGGCCTTCCTCACGCTCTTTGAGCAGGCAGCAGAGGCCTTGGGCTGGCCGGTGGAACAGCGCGCGGCGCACCTCCTCCCCCTGCTAACAGGCAAGGCGCAGCTGGCCGCGCTATAGCTCCCCGCCGACAGCCGGCTGGTCTACGCGGACCTCCGCCGGGCCATCCTCCAGCGTGTGGGGCACACCCCCGAACAACACCGACAGCGCTTCCGCGCTCTGCGCCTGGAGGAAGTCGGCCGGCCGTTCGCATTTGGCCAGCAACTCCGGGACACCTGCTGGCGGTGGCTGAGGGCTGACAACCGTGATGCCGAGGGAATCGTTGATCAGGTGGTACTGGCACAGTTCATCGCCCGACTACCCGAAGGGACCGCGGAGTGGGTCCAGTGCCATCGTCCGGCGTCGCTGGATCAGGCCATCGAGCTGGCGGAGGACCATTTGGCGGCTGTTCCGATGGCAGGATGGCAGATCTCCTCTTCTCTCCTTTCCTCTACTCTCTCTCTCCTTATGTAGGGCGCGGTCACTGGGGAAGACACACAAACACACGTTAATAGACATCAGGTGCAGTGATTCTGCCACTTACCTTCCCTGACTCTGCCCTCCGGTCACAGACCAACGCTTGACCACGCCCCCGCTGCCACAGGAACAATCTAACTTCACTCAGTAACTTTTTTTTCTTGAAAGCAATTCTATCGATGATGTTAAATAGGAAAGTATTGGTTTATTTTTCAAAGGGTACAGTCTTTCTCGTGTTGTCCATCAACATGTTGAGTGAATAGGGGTTAAGCATGTAACATTGTGTCATAGAGCAATATTTACCAAGCAGGGCTCGAAATTCTTTTTCTTTTTCACCAGCCAGCCAGACTAGTTACCTTCCAAAGTAACTAGCCAAACAGAAAATCAACTAGCCAAAATTTGTTCATGTATGAATTTTACTTCTGTCAAAAATAACGCAAAAGAGAGTAGTTACCATTGTTAATGACTAATGTGCATTTATTTCAAGACTCGAGTATTTTGATACTGTTGTTAAATACGTAAATGAGAACAACACAGAACACCATAATATAATATCAACAAATAATAATATATTGGAAAACTTGGCAACTTGGTGTATGAGTATTGAAAACAAATATACTTACTATCATGACTATAGCACCCAAAATATGTCCAACTTGCTTTCTGTATTTAACCATTTATGAGAGAGAAAGCATTAGGAGCTTCATATTGACTAGGAATCAACTTGAAAAATATTAATTATTCCATAAAAATCGTATCGCAGCCAAGGCCTACCCTGCTCCCATGTTTGCTTATAAGTCCTTTGTCGTTTCTCCTCTTCAGACCGAGGTCGCTTTGTCCCCGTCTCTGGCGGTTTCTGTACACCTTTCAGAAAATTCCACATTGCAACATAGCTTTGGCAGATGTAGATGTAAACAACAACAAAAACACGTATTTAAATGGGCGATAATGTGGCCACATCTATTGAATTTGATAACGTGATGTGGCAGCGGGGGCGTGGCCAAGCGTCAGTCTTTGAATGGAGGGCGGAGTCAGGGAAGGTAAGTGGTGGAATCATTGCACCTGATGGGGATTAACCTGTGTTTGTGCATCTTCCCCAGTGACCGCACCCTTTAAAAGGAGAGGAGAGCAGAGAAAGGGAGCTCTCTCTCCCCAACCAGAACGCACGTGTGTGTTTGCGCGCGCACATGCGCGCGCGCAGCTGGGAAGTGATAAAAGGCTGAAAAGCTAGCAATAAATAGTTCATTGAGAACTCGGTTCTGGCCTGCCGTGCTTCTGTGTTCCACCCACCTGGTCCAATACTACACGTGATTACCGCGATATTCAACGAGATGCATTATATGCATGCGCAGTAGTGAAAAAAAAAAAAAAGAC
Organism: Neoarius graeffei; assembly: GCF_027579695.1. Lineage (NCBI taxonomy): Eukaryota > Metazoa > Chordata > Actinopteri > Siluriformes > Ariidae > Neoarius > Neoarius graeffei. The sequence continues at coordinate 51,755,536 of NC_083575.1, forward strand.
AGCCTGACTCGTACACAATATGATTCAGAATTCTTCGGTATTTTCCGTTCTGCCGATAAACACATCGATTAACACAGACATGGCACGCGGTTAATATGTGGCGGCTTTAGTTGACGGTGTGTCTGAATCTTCGCTTCATATATTTTTTATTTTCAACTAGCCAGCCGGGCTGGCTAGTGACAGGAATTACCCGCCAAATGAAAAATTAAGTCACCTCGGGCGACCGGACCACCGCGAATTTCAAGCCCTGCCAAGTATATAACAAATGATCTATACGTATTTAAAATGCTGCATAAAATGAGCAGGTGACCACATAGAGGAGTGCCAGTACATTGCAGCATGATTCATGAATGTAAATATAACATAAATTAAGATAGATAGATATATACAGTGCCAATCAAAGGTTTGGACACACCTTCTGTCACAGTGGTTTTTCTTTATTTTTATTAATTAAAAGACACTTCATGTCTTAAAGTAATGATGGATTGTTGTTCCTCTTTACTTAGTTGAGCGGTTCTTTACATAATATGGATTACTACAGTTGTGGAATAGGGCTATTTACTGTATTATTTACTATTTACTGTTTGATTTCAAACACATTAAGGAGGCAAGAAATTGCACTAATTAGCTTTTGATGAGGCATACCTGTTAATTGAAAAGCATTCCAGGTGACTATCTCATGAAACTGGTTAAGATAATGGCAATAGTGTGCAAAGCATCATCAAGGTAAATGGTGGCTACTTTGAAGAATCTAAAATATGAAACACACATATATATATATATATATATATATTTTTTTTTTTAAGATTTATTTTTGGGCTTTTTCCACCTTCATTGGATAGGACAGTGTAGAGACAGGAAATGAGCAGGAGAGAGAGAGACGGGGAGGGATCGGGAAATGACCTCGGGTCGGAATCGAACCCGGGTCCCCGGACTCACGGCACAGCGCCCCATCCACCTGAGCCATGAGGCCCCCCGAAACATATTTTTAACACGTTTTTGTTTACCACATGATTCCAAATATGTTCCATATGTTATTTCATAGTTTTGATGTCTTCAGTATTGCTCTACAATGTTGAAAATAGTCAAAATACAGAAAAACCTATGAATGAGTAGGTGTGTCCAAATTTTTGATAGGTGCTGTACATAAATTCATTCCACATTTTTGAGTGTATTGAGTGTGCATTGTCCAAAATGTGTTTCAGGATGAAATATTGTAGTTGTTAGGACAAATTATCAGACAGTGTCAGACATGAATGTGTTTTACTTTGGTCTTCTTGTATGTATAATTCAGGAATAATCTGCCGATAGTGTGAGGGCATAGCTTTTAAAGATAATACCCACCTGTCTCCCCAGGGTCTGAGAGCCACTGAGCCTGACTCTACCCCATATGTACAGCCCTGAGCAAGCTGAGTGAGTGTCGACTCATGTAAGGAGCTTTGGCGGTGAGACAAGTGCTTGCCTGACAGTCACTGAAGATTAGGTCCTTGTTGGAAAATGGGCATAAAGACATTGGCTGTAAAAACCAATTTCTCTCTCTGTCCTTCAGCAGTGGGCCTTTAATCTCTGTTTCCTTTTTTTTTTTTACATAATCGCCTAAAGTCTGGCAAAGACTATCTCAGCAGTGCATTGCATGTGTAATGTTTTTATTATAGAAGAGTCTGACATCGATCATTGTGAGAACACATGACTTGTATTTACAATATACAAAAAAAAACATAGCAATGCATTTATGTAACCCTTTATTTCAACTACTCAGTTCAACTAAGGCAGAAAACATTTCAAGAATCTATCTTATTATAGAGGTGACTTATAGAAATGCATCGCTACTAAAGTTCCACTAAATTGGCAACAGCAATACAATATATCCATCCATCCATCCATCCATCCATCCATTTTCTACTGCTTATCCGGATCTGGGTCGTGGGGGTAGCAGCCTAAGCAAAGCAGCCCAGACTTGCCTCTCCCCAGCCACCTCCACCAGCTCTTCCGGGGGAATACCGAGGTGTTCCCAGGCCAGTCAAGAGATGTAATCTCTCCAGCGTGTCCTGGGTCTGCCCCAGGATCTCCTCCCAGTGGGGCATGCCCAGAGAACCTCCCTTGGGAGGCATCCAGGGGGCATCCTAACAAGGTGTCCGAACCACCTCAACTGACTCTTTTCAATGTGGAGGAGCAGCGATTCTACTCCAAGTCTCTCCCGAATGACTAAGCTTCTCACCCTGTCTCTAAGGGAGAGCCCAGCCACCCTGTGGAGAAAACTCATTTCTACCACTTATATCCACGAGCTCATTCTTTCAGTCCCTACCCACAGCTCATGACCATAGGTGAGAGTGGGACCGTAGATGGACCAGTAAGTTGAGAGCTTTGCCTTTTGGCTCAGCTGTCTCTTTACCACAACAGACCGGTTTAGCGTCCGCATCACTGCTGATGCTGCCCCGATCCGTCTATCCAACTCCCACTCCCCCTTACCTTCACTCATGAACAAAACCCCGAGATACTTAAACTCCTCCACTTGAGGTAGCAACTCCCCCCGACCCGAAGTAGGCACTCCACCCGTTTCCGGCTGAGCGCCATGGCCACGGACTTGGAGGTGCTGATCCTCATCCCAGCCGCTTCACACTTGGCTGCAAACCATCCCAGCGCATGCTGTAGGTCACAGATTGATGAAGCCAACAGGACCACATCATCCACAAAAAGCAGAGACGTGATCCTGATGCCACCAAACTGGACACCCTCCACCCCTTGGCTGCACCTGGAAATTCTGTCCATAAAAGTTATGAACAGAACCAGTGACAAAGGGCAGCCCTGGCGGAGTCCCACATGCACCAGGAACGAGTCTGACTTACTGCTGGCAATGTGAACCAAACATCTGCTCTGGTCATACAGGGTCCGAGTGGCCCACAGTAGTGGGCCCTGAACCCCATACTCACAAAGCATTCCCCACAGGGCACCACGAGGGACACGCTCATAAGCTTTCTCCAGGTTCACAAAACACATGTAGACCAGTTGGGCAAACTCCCATGCACCCTCCAGTACCCTTGCAAGGGTAAAGAGCTGGTCCAGTGTTCCACAACCAGGACAAAAACTGCATTGTTCCTGTTGAATCCAAGATTCAACTATCAACTGGACTCTCCTCTCCAGCACCCCAGCATAGGTTTTCCCAGGGAGGCTGAGAAGTGTGATCCCCCTATAGTTGGAACACACTGTCCGGTCCCCCTTTTTATAAAGGGGGACCACCACCCCAGTCAGCCAATCCAGAGGCACTGTCCCTGTCTCCACGCAATGTTGAAGAGGTGTGTCAGCCAAGACAGCCCAACAACATACAGTGCCTTCAGGAACTCAGGACGAATCTCATCCACTCTTGGAGCCCGGCCACTGAGGAGCTTTTTAACCACCTCAGCAACCTCAGCCCCTGTGATGGGCGAGTCCTCCCAAGCACCCTCAGACTCTGTGTCCTCCTCGGACAACATGAAGGTGGGATTGAGGAGATCCTCAAAGTATTCCTTCCACCGCTGGATGATGTCCCCAGTTGAGGTCAACAGCACTCCATCCTCACTGTAAACAGTAGGGACAGAGCACTGCTTCCCCTTCCTGAGCTGCCAGATGGTTTGCCAGAATCTCTTTGAGGCCAATCAAAAATCACTTTCCATGGCCTCACCAAACTCCTCTCACATCCGAGTTTTTGCTTCAGTGACCACCAGAGCCACGTTCCACTTGGCCCATCAGTATCTGTCAGCTGCCTCTGGAGACCCACAGGCTAACCAAGCCAGATAGGACTCCTTCTTCAGCTTGACGGCTCCCCTCACCACAGGTGTCCACCACCGGGTTCGGGGATTACCGCCATGACAGGCACCAACAACCTTGCAGCCACAGCTCTGCATGGCCGTCTCAGCAATGGAGGTGTGGAACATGGTCCACTCGGACTCAATGTCCCCATCCTCCCCCGGTATGCAGTTGAAGCTCTGTCGGAGGTGGCAGTTGAAGATCCAACAGACAGGAGCCTCCGCCAGACATTCCCACCATACCCTCACTACACATTTGAGCCTATCAGGTCTGTCCGGCCTCCTCCCCTGCCATCTGATCCAGCTCACCACCAGGTAGTGATCAGTTCACAGCTCTGCTCCTCTCTTCACCTGAGTGTCCAAGACATATGGTCGTAGATCAGATGAAACGACTACAAAGTCAATCATCGATCTATGGCCTAGGGTGTCCTCATGCCACGTGCACTTATGGACACCCTTATGCTTAAACATGGTGTTCGTTATGGCCAAACCGTGCATGGCACAGAAGTCCAACAACAGAACACCGCTCGGGTTCAGATCGGGCAGGCCGTCCCTCCCAATCACATCCCTCCAGGTCTCACTGTCATTGCCCACGTAAGCATTGAAGTACCCCAGTAAAACAATGGAGTCCCCTCGTGGTGCACTGTCTAGCACCCCACTCAAGGACTCCAAGAAGGCTGGGTACTCTGAACTACTATTTGGCGCATAAGTGCAAATGACAGAGACTGTTCCCCGACCCGAAGGCACAGAGAAACGACCCTCTCGTTCACTGGGGAGAACTCCGATGTTAGCGCGCTGAACTGGGGGCTACCAATAGTCCCATCCCTGCCCGGCACCACTCACCCTTGGCAACTCCAGCATAGAAGAGAGTCCAACCCCTCTCCAGGAAATTGGTTCCAGAACCCAAGCTATGCGTTGAGGTGAACCCAACTATATCTAGTCGGTACTGCTCAACCTCATGCACAAGCTCAGGCTCCTTTCCCATCAGAGAGGTGACATTCCATGTCCCAAAAGCCAGTTTTGTCAGCCGGGGATCAGTACGCCAGGGCCTCCGCCTTTGGCTGCTACCCGATCCACAGTGCACCAGACCCTTACGGCACCTCCTGCGGGTGGTGAAGCTACAGGAGAGTGGTTCCATGTTGCTCTTTCAGGCTGGGCCTGGCCGGGCCCCACGGACATAGACCTGGCCACCAGGCGCTCACCGATAAGCCCCTCCCCCAGGCCTGGCTCCAGGGTGGTCCAGGCGAGGGCACTCAGATCCCTGCTTTTCTTCTCGTAAGGGTCATTCTGAACCACTCTTTGTCTGACCTCTCATCTAGGACCTGTTTGCCTTGGGAGACCCTACTACGGGCAAATGCCCCTGACAACAGCTCCTAGAATCTCTGAGGCACTCAAACCCCTCCACCACGTTAAGGTGGTGATTCAAGGAGGGGAACAATACAATATAATTTGAAAAAAACAGGGAGAGTAACTGGTAACCTAACCCCTACAGTATAATTAAGTGCTATGAATAAAGGAGATGAATTTGCAAGAACAGTGGGTGAAGCTGCAGTAAAGGCCTGGCAGAGTATCGCCAGGGAAGAAACCCAGCACCAAGTGAAGTCTATGGGAACCAGACTTTAGGCAATGATTGACCACAAAGGATTTGCAACCAAGTATTAAAAATAACAATTTAATTTATGAACATTAGTTTGTCCACTTACTTTTGGTCCCTTAAACAAAAGTGCTGTAATTCCTAACCTATACACCCGATTTGGATGTAAATTAAATTAAAGCTGAAAGCCTACACTTTGAAGTAATATTCCTTATTTAGTTTTGAATCCATTATATTGTGGTAGCTAAAGTAATGACTTTGTTAGTGTCCAAATATTTATAGACCTGATTGTGTATGTACACACATTCAGGGAGAATATGTATAATTTCTCTCATAATATCTGAGACCTGAGGCTGCCCTTTTTTTTTCCTTTTCTTTTCTTTTTTTTTTACAGGGAATAAAAAAATCCCACCTTTGCAGAAACACGAGTATAAAGATGAAGGTTTTAGACTTTGCTTGCATACCATATAGATTTGGATGAAATGTAGGCCTTGATGAGTGACTCATTGTAGGTATGTCAAATTCTATTAACTTCTCTGAAGGCAAGCAAGCAAGGATAAATTGATTTCACCAGTTAAATGGAGCCGCTAGAGTGAGACAGCCTGAGTAACATGAGCACAGTTTGATAGCAAGGCCAACCAGCAAGAAAGTACAGTTTTCCAAGAATTGTCATAACTCCAACAGTTTGCTGGGCAAATTTCATGATTAATTTGGTTAATCTGAATTACTGCTGTAATGCAATTTTCAAATGTGATAAGCGTGACTGTACATGTTCACATATACAGGTTACAGATTTTATTTTAAATTAAAATGTCAGTTTTCAATCAATACAAATTAGCACAGCCTTCATTTCTTGATAAACAGTTTCCCACAGACCTATGTCTTGCCACCAAGCAGTCACGCAAGTAGAGAAAAAAAAGAAAAAAATGCCATGCTTATTTGATGTCCTCTGACATAGACCCTGATACAGACCCACTTTACTGGTGGAAACTGCATGAAGCAAACTTACCCAGACTAAGCAACCATGTAAAGAAATACTTCTGTATATCTGCAACCAGTCCCCCTTCTGAGCGAGTTTTCAGTATGGCTGGGAACATTGTTACCTTTCGGGGGACATCCGTCAAGCCTGAAACAGTAAATAGGCTTGTGTTTCTTTCAAGAAACCTGTAAAGAACTGCCTTATGTGTCTGGTTCATATTTTGCTCTTTTCCTTAACTGAATTGGAAGGAGGTTATGTTTGCACTTTGTTCAAAGTGAGAGCTGCTTGCTATTCTTTAAAGGATAGCTAAAGAAGACTTTCGTTTCTTACATATTGTGCTTACATAGTCCCTTGAAAGGATACTTAAAAGAAACCTTTGTTTATTCTATTTGATTGCTATAGATGGTGCTGTGTGTTATTATAATTACACATTTACATTACATCTATGTGGCAGCAGGGGCGTGGCCAAGCAGCAGTCTGTGAATGGAGGGCGGGGTCGGGGAAGGTAAGTGGTTAAGTCATTCCACCTGCTGTCAAAAATGTGTGTGTGTGTGTGTGTGTGTGTGTGTGTGTGTGTGTGTGTGTGTGTGTGTGTGTGTTATAGGGATGGAGCATAAAAGGAGAGAGAGAGAAAGCAGAGAAAAGGAGCTCTTTCCCTGACCACAATGCATGTATGAGTGAGTGAATGAGTAAGAAAGAAAGAAAGCTGAAAAGCTAAATAAAGTGGTTTGGCTAACATCAACTCTCGCCTGCCGTGCTTCTGTGCTCCACCCACATCAGGAATTGTTACAGCGGTGCTGAAACCCGGGAGCACAGAAGGGAACCACCCCATGGAGTCCTACCCATTCAAAAAGCTCATCCTTGCCCTCGCTATCGCCCAGCAGAACCAGCATCAAGCGCTGATCACCCTCCGGAAGGAGCAGCAGCAACGCTTCGAAGCCTTGATGCTGGCCCAGCAAGAAGATCACCAGGCGTTCCGGCACCTGCTCGCGTCACCAGGGCCGTCGGCCACCGCTGCCGCCACCCTCACGAAGATGGGACCGCAGGACGATCTGGAAGCGTTCCTCGCTCTCTTCGAGCAAGCAGCCAAGGCGTGGGGGTGGCCACAGGAGCAGCATGCAGCGCGCCTCCTCCCGCTCCTGACTGGCGAGGCGCAGCTCGCAGCGCAGCAGCTCCCTGCTGACAGCCGACTGGTCTATGCTGACCTAAGGAAAGCCATTCTGTAGCGGCTTGGACGCTTCCCGGAGCAACATCGCCAGTGCTTCCGGACACTGGCACTGGAGGAAGTTGGCCGGCCGTTTGCATTCGGCCAGCAACTCCGGGACCGCCTGCCGGCGGTGGCTGAGGGCGGAAGACCGCGACGCTGACAAGATCATTGATCTGGTGGTACTGGAGCAGTTTATCTCTCGACTTCCGGAAGGAACGGCAGAATGGGTCCAGTGTCACCGCCCGGCATTGCTGGAACGAGCCATCAAGCTGGCGGAGGACCATCTGGAGGCAGCTCCGACGGCAGGCAGAAGAGGCGTCTTCTCTCTCTCTCTCTCTCTCTCTCTCTCCTGTCTCTTGTCCCCCTCTCCACCCCGTTTCTCTGCCACGGAGGCAGCGACTGGCTCCTCCCCAGCCGGCCCGTCGCACCTGTGGTGTCCTCCCATCTTCCTCTTCTGTGTCTGTGTTGTCTCCCCCTCAGGTGAGAGACACCCATAACACCAGTGCAGAGGGAAAGCCTGGGCCGGTGTGCTGGCGCAGTGGGGAGTCGGAGCATCTCCAAAGTCAGAGCTCCGCAAGGGAGGTGGGTGCTGTAATCTGGATCCCCGATGCGCAAGAAACCGCCCCCGATCGGGCTGGAGCGTATTGCCTACTGGTGAGTATTCAAGGGGATACATATCACGCTTTGGTACATTCCAGTTGTAATCAGACCTCAATTCACCAACGCCTGGTGCAAGGTGAGGCATTGGGGAGAGCACAAGCAGTGAAAGTGTTGTGTGTGCACGGGGATGTTCACCATTACCCTCTAGTGTCTGTCCATATTCTATTCCGGGGCCAAATGCATAGAATAAAGGTGGCGGTTAGTCCCTGTCTTACCCACTCGTTGATTCTGGGTACTGATTGGCCGGGATTTAAAAAACTAATGGAGTATTTAACACGTAGTGGGTCCTGCCCTAGTAGGTCACGGGAAGATCCCGGTGTGGCATTGGCAGCAGAAGCTGTCACAGAGCTGTCTATGTCAACACCATGTCAGAGTGAGGAGCAGCCCGCCACTCCTCCCTCTCTCGGGGATTCCCTTGGGGATTTCCCATTAGAGCAGTCGCGAGACAAGACTCTGCGGCATGCGTTTGACCAAGAGTAATCCATGGTCAAACTCTTCAGCCAAGTGCGGCACCGACCTTCCCCTATTTTGCCATTATTAAAGATAGATTGTACCGAGTGACAAAGGACACTCAAACTAAGGAACGAGTAACTCAGTTGTTAATCCCAAAGAGCCGTAGGGAACTCGTATTCCATGCGGCTCACTTTAATCCTATGGCTGGACACTTGGGGCAAGACAAAACACTAGCCCGAATAATGGCCCGGTTCTATTGGCCAGGGATTCACGGGGATGTCCGTCGGTGGTGTGCAGCATGCCGTGAATGCCAATTAGTAAATCCCGCAGCCACTCCAAAAGCGCCGTTGCGCCCTCTTCCTCTAATTGAGACCCCGTTTGAGCGAATTGGAATGGATTGCGTCAGGCCATTAGATTGGTCAGCACGGGGATATCGCTTTATTTTAGTTCTAGTGGACTATGCAACGCGATATCCGGAAGCAGTGCCTCTCCGCAATATCTCAGCACGCAGCATTGCAGAAGCACTCTTCCGCTTTCCGAAAGAAATCCTGACAGACCAAGGCACTTTGTTTATGTCACGCACACTGCGCTAGCTGTATGGGTTACTGGGGATTAAGTCTATCCACACCAGTGGACTTAGTAGAGCGATTTAACCAAACACTCAAAAACATAATCCGCAAATTTGCAAGTGAAGATGTGCATAATTGGCATAAGTGGCTCGAGCCCCTGGTGTTCGCAGTACAAGAGGTCCCGCAAGCCTCCACGGGGTTTTCCCCCTTCTAATTATTATATGGGCGTAAACCGCGTGGCATTCTGGACATGCTATGGGAAAATTGGGAGGAGGGACCTTCACCAAGTAAAAATGAAATTCAGTATGTTCTTGACCTGCGCGCAAAACTCCACACCTTCACGCACCTAACCCAGGAGAATTTACGGCAGGCACAAGAACGTCAAAGCCGGCTGTATGACGGGGCACGCCCCTTAGAGAGTTCACGCCGGGAGACAAAGTGCTTGTATTATTGTCCACGCTGAGTTCTAAACTAGTCGCCAAGTGGCAAGGGCCCTTTGAGGTCACATGGTGAGTCGGGGGCATCGACTATGAGGTGAAGCGAACAGATAGGGGTGGGGCACTGCAAATCTACCACCTCAACCTTTTAAAATGCTGGAATGAGGGGGTCCCCGTGGCGTTGGCATCGGTAGTCCCAGAGAAGGCGGAGCTGGGGCCGGAGGTAAAAAAGATAACATCTCAGACCACTCCAGTCCCTTGTGGAGACCACCTCTCCCCGGCCCAACTCACGGAGGTAGCCAAGTTGCAGAAGGAATTTTCCGACGTGTTCTCGCCCCTTCCTGGTCGTACCCACCTCATAGAACACCACATCAAAATGCCTCCGGGGGTGGTAGTGCGTAGCCGCCCTTACCGATTGCCCGAACACAAAAAAAGGTGGTTCAGGACGAACTCAAGGTCATGCTTGAAATGGGCATAATCAAGGAGTCCCACAGTGACTGGAGCAGCCCAGTGGTCCTGGTTCCCAAGACTGACGGGTCGGTCCAGTTCTTTGTGGACTATAGAAAGGTCAACACGGTGTCTAAATTTGACACATACCCAATGCCTTGCATTGATGAGTTGCTTGATCGGTTAGGCACTGCTCACTTTTATTCGACACTGGATCTAACAAAGGGATACTGGCAGATCCCCTTGACTCCTCTATCCTGAGAAAAAAACGGCCTTTTCCACACCGTTTGGATTACACCAATTTGTCACGCTCCCTTTTGGGTTATTTGGGGTGCCCGCTACGTTCCAGCGGCTTATGGACAGGGTCCTCTGCCCTCACGCTGCCTACGCGGCCGCCTATCTAGACAACATTATAATTTACAGTAATGATTGGCCGCGGCACCTGGAACACCTGAGGGCCGTTCTAAAGTCGCTGAGGCGAGCAGGCCTCACAGCTAACCCAAAAAAGTGTGTGATTGGGTGGGTGGAAGTATGATATCTGGGGTTCCACTTGGGCCATGGGCAGGTGCGTCCCCAAATTAACAAGACTGCAGCAATTGCAGCCTGCCCGAGGCCCAAGACCAAAAAGGAGGTGAGACAGTTCTTGGGGCTGGCTGGCTATTATCGTAGGTTTATACTTAATTATTCGGACGTCACCAGCCCGTTAACCGATCTCACTAAAAAGGGGGCTCCAGATCCAGTCCAGTGGACGGAGCAGTGCTAACAAGCCTTCTCTGAGGTAAAAGCTGCACTGTGTGGGGGGCCACTTTTACACTCCCCTGACTTCTCTCTCCCCTTTATTTTGCAGACTGATGCATCGGACAGAGGGCTGGGGGCTGTTTTGTCCCAGGAGGTGGAGGGCAAGGAGCGCCCCGTGCTGTTCATCAGCCGGAAACTCTCGATGCTTGAAAGCAGGTACAGCACAATCGAGAAGGAGTGTCTCGCCATCAAGTGGGCGGTCCTCACCCTTTGATACTACCTGCTGGGGCGCCCTTTCACTCTCTGTTCGGACCACGCACCCCTCCAATGGCTCCACCGCATGAAGGATGCCAGTGCGTGGATTACCCGTTGGTATCTCGCCCTCCAGCCATTTAAGTTCGAGGTGATCCACAGGCCGGGGGCGCAGATGGCGGTGGCGGACTTCCTGTCCCATCGGGGGGGGGGGGAGTCAGCTTCAGGCTGGACGGCTCCCCGGCCTGAGTCAGGCGGTGGGGGTATGTGGTAGCGGGAGCGCGGCCAAGCAGCAGTCTGTGAATGGAGGGCGGAGTCGGGGAAGGTAAGTGGTTAAGTCATTCCACCTGCTGTCAATAATGTGTGTGTGTGTGTGTGTATGTTTGTTACAGGGATGGAACATAAAAGGAGAGAGAGAGCAGAGAAAAGGAGCTCTCTCCCCGACCACAACGCATGTATGAATGACTGAGTGAGTGAATGAGTAAGAAAGAAAGAAAGCTGAAAAGCTAAATAAAGCGGTTTGGCTAACATCAGCTCTCACCTGCCGTGCTTCTGTCCTCCACCCACATCAGGAATTGTTACAATCTATAAATCCATTCTAATAAAAAATACTTTGAATTAAGTTGTCCTTTTTTAGCTGCAGTATGTAAGAAACTTAAAAAAAATTGTGTTTGAGAATTGTCATAAACTTAAAAAAAAAAATTTTAATAATTAAAAAACAGATTTTTTTTTTTCAGGATTGGCCAACCCCAATTGCATTATGTAAGAAATTGTAATCGAGACTTGTTCATAAAGTTGAAAAACAAATCAAGATTTATTTTTTATTTTTTGCAATATCACCCAGCCTTACCAACAGGGCAGGTATTTTTTATCTTCCTGATGTTGCAGGTAGCAAATGAGAATGATAGATACTCTTCTGTTATAACCCCAATGTTCCTGGTAGACCTTGATGATAAGAACAATGACAAACTGAGCATGATGGCAAAGGTGTGATGACAAAAATCTCTGACATTGATTTTTATCAAAGACAGTGTCAGAGCTCACCTACTGAATCCTTTTTCAGTTGAGGTGAAAGATGTCCTTTTATGTCAGCTATTATTAGTTGTTTTTCAAGTGCTTTGAAATAGACTACATCTTCCCTTAGTGAGACTGCTCATTCCAAGTAATATTACTGCTACAAATATAATCAGGTCACCTGTCATTATTTTATCAATATACAATTTGGCTTCATCCATCTAATATGAATGCAATTACGGGAAATTAAAAGCATTTGTATTCAAAGGTTTTGGCACCCTTGGCCAAATCACATATTTTGTTGCTTTTATAAAAAGAAGTAAACACAACCCCTGCAAACTATATTTAAATAACATTTTTTCTGCAAATATTGATTTATATTTGATGAACTCGCAAACACTTTTTGTAGCTAGGAGTCTTTTATTATTTATTAATTAATTTTCGAACGCTCTTCCTTGTAGAATGCTTCTAGTTCTGAGATATTCTTGGGCCATCTTGCATGTCCATCATCTTCAAAATCTACGTATAAATTTTCAATAGGACTGTGAGGATCATTCCAAAAGCTTCAGCTTACAGTACATTTCTTAAAATCAGTTTGTGGTAGATTTTGAAGTATGTTTTGGATCATTTGTCCTTTTGCAGAAAATGTGAGGGCACTGCAGAAGTAATGTTACCAATGATGGTTTTAAGGTTTTTGTTTGTTTGTTACATTACTATCTATACATTACAATCTGATAAACAGCTGAAAAGCAAACTGCACTGCAAAATTACATGACATTCTTTGTGACATTCATGCATTTCCCAAAACAGCAGACTCAGGAGATCAGGAAATCGTGAGTTCTTGTCACAGTCGGGTCATACCAAAGACCATCATAAAAATGGTGCCTACTGCTATCTGGCAAGGCACACTGCAATACAGATACGAGTGGGGAGTCAAACTCTCGTGGTTACCAGAGGACTAGCCCCCCACCCCACTGTAACCCTAGCTATGTAATATAGGCAAGAGGCTGAGGACTACGAAATGGAGATCAGCGCTGCCAAACGTGCCATGAATAGTGCGGGAAGGACTTTGACTTGGAAGAAATGAAAAAGAATAGACAAACAAAGAAAATATTGCCTCTAAGTCCAAGCAAGAGAAAGAACTAGGTTTATTAAAATGGACATTTCTGTCAACTTAATCTAAAATGGCTTTGCATTTATTACTTTTCAAACAACTCTTTTTAAAACAACTGTTAATCAGGTAAGCATAGAGACCCTTCACATATAGACAAAGCATTGACATCACACTATAAGGCAGGCAAATATTATTGCACTGAACAGATAAGAAACCTTGTAGTAGTATGCAAAGAAAATGAAAATCTAGGTCCCGCAGGTCTTTCGACAGCGCTGCTTTACACCCAGCACTGCTCTATCACTTGCACTCCTGCAGTGATGTACAGTAAGAACATTTATCAGGAAATAAACTCTGTTGTAACTTATCTGACCCGATGTTACAAAGGATTTACACATTTTCTTGATGTGGAATGACTGTAATACTGAAATAATTCTTCGCTTTGTTAACTGTTTGTTACAGCTTAATACTGTTATAGATCCTGAATACTGTGTTTTTCTGACTCTTTTTCAGTCTTAAACAACAACATCAAGAATGAAAGTTATTGCTGGATGTCTTGGAGGCACTGCTACTGAAGCACTGATGAAAACAGGAAATGGATGTACTTGCAAGCATTTGTGGAGCTGCACAGGCATTAAAAAGACACCTCGGACAATACCTCTATCTCTCACTGAGTTTCTGAATACCTTGGAGGCTCCTCGACTGTTTTGTGCTTTATGTTTGTATTCTAGGTCAGTGTAAACTCAACTGTCATGAGCTGGGAATAGACACTGTTATCCTGCAGGACTACAGTATGAACTTCATGTCAGATTGATGTCAATATGCGTTACAGTGGTTCTGAAAATCACAATGGCATTCATTGTATACAAGCACTGGCCTGAAAAGACAGGGTCACTGAGTATTTTCTTACATTCACAAATTCTATATAATTAATATAAGTATGTAATTATCGATAATATTTACAATATGTTCTTTAAAACCTGCAATCACTGCTTTGGTGGACTGTTTAGGCATTTCAGAATGGAAAAAAAGCACAAAGAACAGGAGTCTGGTCTTTTAATGACTGCATATTCTTCTGTAATTGTCTTGCCTGTGTTTAAATGTTGCTAGTAATGGTCAGTGGTAAAGCAAATATACTGCTTATATGGGAATTATAGCACAGAATTGGACAAAGACAAGATTCACACACGGATCAAGTTTTCTCTTTAACAAACCTATTCAGTATAAACCATATTTAATATGAGGAAAACATTCCTACAGTTCTCTGCAAAGAGTGGATTTAGAACTACTGGGTGTATGAAGATCTGCCTTATTTTCTGACCCAACAGATTCATCATTACTAATGTAAGTACTTTCCTTCATATTAGTGTTTAGAGGAAGCTTGATAATTGAGTAATGTGATGTCAATATTTTGAATTAATTACAGACCATTCACATTTACACAGTTTACTACTAAGCTGTTGATGACATTGAGCTTTGTGTACTATTAATGATGTCAAAAGGATTGCCTTTAGAGAACAGATTATGGTAATTTTCAATGTTTTCTTCTTAAGAAAAATTACAGTTGTATTACTTTATTCAGGTGGCAGATAGTTTATGCAATTAATTATTAACCACCACAGTTGTTCTGTTTTAAATTGGTTTAATTATGCAAAAAAAATCTGTAAATAAATAGTATCAGGAAAAATGTTTAAAGCCCTTGTTATTATAGGTATACTGTAATCTTTCAGGTGTGGTATGAGTTGTCTGCTGTATTCTAATTCACTTGTGGTTGAGTTTTTATTCTTTTGGGATGTTGTGCCATCAGATCATGGACAGGAACCTTATTTTCATAGGTATGTATGTTCATACTACAAACATCTTAATTATTCTAACTGCATCTGTGTGGACGTTATAAATGGCATTCATGTTAAATGGAAAACATGGACAACTTTTCACTAAATCAGAGTTGAGGATTGAAAGAAATTCTTTTCAGAGGATTTATTTTCACAGCTTTGTAGTATTAGACAGTACTTCAGCATGTCACCAGAGTAGAGAGTATAGACATAGAGATTATGACACTGGTTCCACCTTATCTCAGTGTTTCTGCTGTTCATATTGTTGTGATGTTCATCTTCTGTAATGAAATTTCAAATGAATATGAAACTAAATGTGTAGTTGGTTATGGTCTCAATGGGCTGTGGAATGGGCTGAATCAGGAGTTACCAAGTCCTGAAGAGTCAGCATCTAACATTGTTTGGTAATTTTCCTGCTGTAACACACTTACTTAACCTTGTCATTAACTGCTGAGTTAAGGCGGATGTTGAGCAGGTCAGCCAGGTTAAGTGAAATCAAAATGTGTTGAACTCATGAAGTCTGGGGTTTGGCATGCCAGGTCTAAATTGTGCATTTATGCATTTATATTGTGCATAATAACTTGGGCACATGTGAAATACATCTGATAATCTATTTTCTCTTTCTGATAATAAATAATAATCAGCTTTATTTTTATATCAACTTTCATACATTAAATGTATCTTACAGTAATTGCTTTACAAAGAAATTAGAAATACTAAAATTCATAACAAGAATCAAGTCGGGGGATAATATGGGTAACAATAATAATAATACAATAAAAATCATGAAAAAAACATGAGAAAAAACAAGAATAAGCAAAATCATACAAACTAGAGTTCGTACAAGAAAAACAAGGATGTGAGGGGAAAAAAATAATCAAAGAGTGCCTGATATTATTTGGATTGTTCCATTTCAGGTGCACAAAAACAGTAGGCTGTTTCACCAAATCTTGTTGATTTTGAGTAAATTTAGTCTGCAGTTCTTGAGCTTAGTGAATGATTTAGAACATATAGGGATAGACATTTCATAATGTGTGATGGTGCTAATCCAATAAGTGCTTTAAAAATTAATAGCAATTTTTTAAAAATCTATCCTAGTGATTAGGGAGTGACTGGGAGCCTATGTGGCAGCATAAACAAAGAAAACAAGTGAGGTGAGTATGGGTCCATGTGGAACATCTTACAGAATCTCATGGTTTTGGAATCAATCACAAAAAACTGCAAAGGATTTCCTGTCCAATATGCATTAATAAAACCCATGAAACAGTAAACAGTATCAAAAGCAGCAGGATAATCCAACAGTACAAGAACAGATACATTGTCCTGATCTGCGTTTAGTGTCGGGTCATTGACTACCATCACTAACACTATTTCTGTAATGATCTAAACCCTGACTTTTTATTAATTGTTATTACTATCACAACAACTACTAGCTGAACAACAGGAGGCATGTCTTGCCAGTATTTTGATGAATATTGTGCAGCAGCCTGAAGGAATGCCCACCTATCACTTATGCCATAGGACTCTATATGCAGCATGCAAATGGTATTTCTAGAATATTCTACTTGTGCACCAGAAGGCATCCTGGATGGGACACTAGCTCATCACAGAGCAACACACACACACACTCAAACACTTATTCACACCTCAGTGGAATTTGGAGTTGCAAGTTCTTGAGATGTGGGAAACCCATGTGAACACAAACAGAACATGTGAAACTCAACACAGATAATTACAAGAGAACCACCTACCCTGATCCTAAGAGGTACAAATAGTACTTGATGTAGTGTGTAGAGACTTATACAACCCCGATTCCAAAAAAGTTGGGACAAAGTACAAATTGTAAATAAAAACGGAATGCAATAATTTACAAATCTCAAAAACTGATATTGTATTCACAGTAGAACATAGACAACATATCAAATGTTGAAAGTGAAACATTTTGAAATTTCATGCCAAATATTGGCTCATTTGAAATTTCATGACAGCAACACAACTCAAAAAAGTTGGGACAGGGGCAATAAGAGGCTGGAAAAGTTAAAGGTACAAAAAAAGGAACAGCTGGAGGACCAAATTGTAACTCATTAGGTCAATTGGCAATAGGTCATTAACATGACTGGGTATAAAAAGAGCATCTTGGAGTGGCAGCGGCTCTCAGAAGTAAAGATGGGAAGAGGATCACCAATCCCCCTAATTCTGCGCCGACAAATAGTGGAGCAATATCAGAAAGGAGTTTGACAGTGTAAAATTGCAAAGAGTTTGAACATATCATCATCTACAGTGCATAATATCATCAAAAGATTCAGAGAATCTGGAAGAATCTCTGTGCGTAAGGGTCAAGGCCGGAAAACCATACTGGGTGCCCTTAGACGGCACTGCATCACATACAGGCATGCTTCTGTATTGGAAATCACAAAATGGGCTCAGGAATATTTCCAGAGAACATTATCTGTGAACACAATTCACCGTGCCATCCGCCGTTGCCAGCTAAAACTCTATAGTTCAAAGAAGAAGCCGTATCTAAACATGATCCAGAAGCGCAGACGTCTTCTCTGGGCCAAGGCTCATTTAAAATGTACTGTAGCAAAGTGGAAAACTGTTCTGTGGTCAGATGAATCAAAATTTTAAGTTCGTTATGGAAATCAGGGATGCCGTGTCATCCAGACTAAAGAGGAGAAGGACGACCCGAGTTGTTATCAGCGCTCAGTTCAGAAGCCTGCATCTCTGATGGTATGGGGTTGCATTAGTGCATGTGGCATGGGCAGCTTACACATCTGGAAAGACACCATCAATGCTGAAAGGTATATCCAGGTTCTAGAGCAACATATGCTCCCATCCAGATGACGTCTCTTTCAGGGAAGACCTTGCATTTTCCAACATCTCATCTCATCTCATTATCTCTAGCCGCTTTATCCTGTTCTACAGGGTCGCAGGCAAGCTGGAGCCTATCCCAGCTGACTACGGGTGAAAGGCGGGGTACACCCTGGACAAGTCGCCAGGTCATCACAGGGCTGACACATAGACACAGACAACCATTCACACCTACAGTCAATTTAGAGTCACCAGTTAACCTAACCTGCATGTCTTTGGACTGTGGGGGAAACCGGAGCACCCGGAGGAAACCCACGCGGACACGGGGAGAACATGCAAACTCCGCACAGAAAGGCCCTCACCAGCCACGGGGCTCGAACCCGGACCTTCTTGCTGTGAGGCGACAGCGCTAACCACTACACCCCCGTGCCGCCCATTTTCCAACATGACAATGCCAAAGCACATACTGCATCAATTACAGCATCATGGCTGTGTAGAAGAAGGGTCCGGGTACTGAACTGGCCAGCCTGCAGTCCAGATCTTTCACCCATAGAAAACATTTGGCGCATCATAAAACGGAAGATACGACAAAAAAGACCTAAGGCAGTTGAGCAACTAGAATCCTACATTAGACAAGAATGGGTTAACATTCCTATCCCTAAACTTGAGCAACTTGTCTCCTCAGTCCCCAGACGTTTACAGACTGTTGTAAAGAGAAAAGGGGATGTCTCACAGTGGTAAACATGGCCTTGTCCCAACTTTTTTGAGATGTGTTGTCATGAAATTTAAAATCACCTAATTTTTCTCTTTAAATGATACATTTTCTCAGTTTAAACATTTGATATGTCATCTATGTTCTATTCTGAATAAAATATGGAATTTTGAAACTTCCACATCATTGCATTCTGTTTTTATTTACAATTTGTACTTTGTCCCAACTTTTTTGGAATCGGGGTTGTAAACAAAGCTTTACTCAATTTTGAAAAGTGTTCAGTGTTTTGGTTTTAGTTGACAGCTTGGGTTAAGAATCCACCACCACTCTCCCACCTACATATAGACCATAATGATTATCTCGTGGTATTCAGTTAAATAACTTTGTGCAGATAACTTTGTCCAGATAGCACCAAGGTGAAAAAGGGAAACTGAACTACAAAAGTTAAAACTTTTTTTTTTTTTTGAGGTTTGAGGTATTTTTTTTAATGCCACCTGCTCTTGAAGAAACTGACCGTGCTCACCTACTCCTGCATTCTTGACCACTCCAACCTACTCTTGCATATACTTTGACCATTACTGCCCACTCCAATAGATATTTCTGTTTGTATCCACCTACACTATTTTAACATTTAATCAGTTGGTCCAATCCCCAAAATACACACAATTAAGTCAGTCAGTTTTGCGAGATTGGCCAGACCAAGCTTTGATAAAATTTGTCTGGAAAATAAAATAAAATTCACTTGAATAGGAAGCTTCACGATGCAATAAATTATGTCATGCCATTGTGTGTGATCAATCTCCCTTGCACTGAGTTCATGAATGTGTGCTTTAATGCAATTTCAGATTCAGCAAGGAGTAGCAGATGGCCTTGAGATGGCCATAAGGAATATTTAATGATACCTTATGGATTGGTAAACAGTCCAGTGATGTTAAAGTGTTAACAAAGCAAGCATATTTCATAATATTTTTCTTTTGGTAATTGCTTATAATATGAATACTTTCCACCCCTATGGAACAACCATGAGCAGTGTTACTGGGACTACTAGGAAATTAATTCTATGTGAAATTGTTGATTGCATAAGACATGATTGCTTTTGCTGGACACAGAATGAATTCAGTTTGGATCTTGCAGCAAAGCAAGATCTGGGCAGTGTTTGAATGGACAGTGCCCAAGATGATAAACCAGTTATTTCGAGGATGAGGATTTATAGGATTTGCAAGCTTTTACTGAAGGTTTATTAAGACCTCTAATAATGTGGCTTCACTTACAGACACTGCAGTGTTTCATATGCCATTATAGAAATCTAGGGTATAGACATAATGCTCATTGTATTATATCTGGCTTTTGTTCTGTATTGGTGGCTAATCTTAAAGAGGAAATTGAAGAATATATGCAGTTCTTCCCTGTACCTGCTAGAACCTTCAGTCCTATGTCTGTACCCAATTGACCCTCATGTTACTGATCATTCACTTCTTGCTATCAAAGTAGCTCTTCACCATAGGCCATCAGTGGTATGAATGTCCACAGGAGTAGAAGGCATGCCCAGCAGGGATGGCTACGGATCACAGGTCAGGGTAGCAGCAAAAGCAGTATCCTGTATTCATTGTTGGTCATAGAGTACCAGTCAAGTTTGTACACCCCTTCTCATTCATAGGCTTTTCTGTAGTTTGACTATTTTCTACACTGTAGAACAATAGTGAAGACATGATCAAAACTATGAAATTACATGTGGAACATGTATGGAATTATGTGGTAAACAAAAATGTGTTCAAAATATGTTTCATATTTTAGATTCTTCAAAGTAGCCACCATTTACCTTGACACTTTGCACACTATTGGCATCATCTTAACCAGTTTTATGAGGTAGTCACCTGGAATGCTTTTCAATTAACAGCTGTGCCTCGTCAAAAGCTAAGTAGTGCTTTCCTACTATTAATTCCTGCTTTCTTAATGCATTTGAGATCATCAAACAGTAAATAGTAAATAATAAAAATGCAGTAAATAGCCCTATTCCACAACTTTAGTAATCCATATTATGTCAAGAACCGCTCAACTAAGTAAGGAGAATCGACAGTTCATCATTATTTACGAAATAAAAGTGTCTTTTAATTAATAAAAATGAAGAAAAAACCTTCACTTAGAAGGTGTGTCCAAACTTTTATCTTGCATTGTATAGCATCACCATGTATACGGACAAGTTGCACATTGTAGACATTGTCTGTTGGGAATATTCTCTGCTGTATCTCGAGCAATGCTGTGGAAGCAGGGAATTATAACCTGTCACAGTTCAACCTCATTCCATCTGCCTTGAATTCTAGCCACATTCCATAAAGTTGCCATTTGCAAACTTTTGCAATAACTCCTCTCAGCACAACTATCTCCATCCTTGACTCTTGTATGCTGCATAAATGGGAATTAAAAAAATGTATTTTTGAGAGTTAAAATTGACCACAAAGTTGGCATTCGAGCTGCCCGCTGAGCCAGCCATGCCGGAGTGCGTGACGTCACTGTGGGAACCGGTTTTAAGGCCAAGGCTTTTTACAGCTATCGACCAAAGTCATATAAATAAAAATTTATGGTGAAAGTAAGAAATGCCATTTCCGACTTGCTCAACTAAGACTGATTTGACTTCATTGATTGTGGGTTGACTCTCATTAAAACAGGATAGGTCAGTGATTCTCAAACTGTGGTACGCGTACCACTAGTGGTACGCGGGCTCCATTCTAGTGGTACGCCAAAGAATCAATTAAATATAAATTTAAAAAAAGTGAAATACTATCCATAATATCCGAATGGATGAAAATATCTTATCAACCGATGACAAGAAAATGAAAGGAAATACAAATTAAGTTAATAATTTTAAAAAGTTTGCAAGTGCTTCTGGGTAGCCATACGTAGCGTACGTACGCATTCCCGCCGGTTCCGCTGACAGACGGTTATCCGCCATTGGTAGACTAGGCTGTGATGGGAAAAGGTGGAGGTGGCTTTGCTAATTATGGCGAGTACGACAAAATTACTGTCGTGGCTTAAATCCGCGAATGGGAGCGTGGATCAAGAGAGAAGGAGAACTGAAAAGGACATGTGTGAGCCGAGCACGGATGCTAACGACAGTGGCAAAACCAGCCCCAGAACTGCTAGCAAACGGCAGAAACCAGTGAGGAGGAAGTATGACGAAAAATACATAAAACTGGGATTCATTTGGAGCGGGACAGAGGAGCTGCCCAGGCCGCAGTGTGTTGTATGCGGGGACGTTCTGAGCAGTGAGTCCATGAAATCATCGCATCTCAAACGGCATCTTACAACCAAACACACAGCACTAAAGGACAAACCAATGGATTTTTTTTACGAAAACATGATGAACTGAAGCAGTCCAAGTCCACCATTCTGTCCTATGGTACACCCGTAGCCAAAGCACAGGAAGCTTCATATCGTGCCAGCCTCCTGATCGCCAGAGCCGGTAAGCCACACACAATCGTGGAACTGCTGTGTTTACCATTAGCCAAAGAGATGACATGTATCATGTGTGGAGAGAAAGCTGCCGGAGAGTTAAACTTGGTGCCGCTTTCAAATGACACCGTTTCAAGGAGAATAAACGACGAATGCATAGCCTGTTTTGATTTTTTTCAAGTACATCAAGTACAGTACTTTTTTTTACTTAACATTTAAGTACAGTACAGTTATTTAACTTAAGTACATTTTCATTTAATCTTTAAGAACTGTCTTAACATTTATTTTAGTACAATGTTTATTTCACGTTTATGTGCAATTAATTTTATTTGATTCATTATTTAAGGACAGTGTTTTATTTTCCTATATTTAAACAGTGTTACTGTTCAAAGTACTGTGCGTAATGTTACAGTGGCCAACAATATTAAATATACTTGTTAAATAAAACCTCCGCCTTGTTTTTAATGAATATTTAGGCCTACTACGCTACTGTATTTTAATGTTGGTCATTATGGTGGTACTTGGAGAGCCAAGTATTTTCTGAGGTGGTACTTGGTGAAAAAAGTTTGAGAACCACTGGGATAGGTGTTATAACTTATGCAACATACATGTACATGCATGCATTTTCACTGATAAAAGGATAATTAAATAATCAGATTAACTGAGACAATCACATTCTGAAGCAAATTAAATAATCTTATACCGGTAACTTAAACACACAATACAAGTTACATGTATTAATCTAAATGCAGGTAAACAACGTGTTGTTTTTTTATCCAAATGAGAGTCAGAGCTTACCCGTCTGTGTTCTCGCTTCTTGAAGGCTGATCTTGTGGCCGATTGTTTTTGAAACAATCTGACTTTCAGTTGTTTGTTCAGTTCTCCATTCATTCACTTCTTCCATGTAAGGGCAAGATGGCAGCAATATCCAGTTTAGAAATAAGACGGCTGCTCCACTCATTCACTTTTCTTCATACTGTGTTCCGCCATTACTGCTGGGCTCAGGCAATTACTAAAACCCGGGACAGAACAGGATGTCACCGGTTTTAGCAACAACTGCAGGGAGGTCACTGCCCGAGCGATATGCCCCATCCCGTTCTGTCCTGGGTTTTAGCAACAACCCTCGGCTCACGCTCCAGGAGAACTGGTGCAACTGAACTCACTTTCCTTTTAAAAAAAAAATAAAATAAATACTTTCCTTTTCTTGTAGTTTTCTTTTCCTTTAATTGTTGGTACTGCGCCCTCTTTCAATACGGGCTTATAGCCAACGCTCCTCAACAGATCAGAGGTCTTGTACGAGTCCTCAGTAAAATGTGCAGAGCAGAGGAGAGACCACTTCGTAGGCACCCAATGAGCCCGTGAACTTCTCACAAAACGTGTCCAAATCTTTGCAGTTTGAACATTCTTGGACCATGAATGCAATGTAAATCCACCTTCTGTCATGTTGCTGCACTGGCCAGCAACACATCTACGTGGCATGGCGATAAATTAGCTCAAAATGGAGAATCGGAGTTGCAGTCAGCTCTGTGTTTTAGTATAGCGGAAATGGCGATGAGACCGATAGACTTCCTGCTGTGATGTTTCAGACGTCAAGGTCATTCATTCAGACCGCTACCTCTATGAATCACTTTAATCGTAAAAATTACTATATTAGATTTATTGTTAATGCTTAAAACTATTCCTGTGCCATTCTTGAGGTCTCAAGGCATTTATAAACAAAAGTGAGGCCATGGTTATGCTTTAAGTATTACTCTATTGATATCTGACTTAATTGTCTTTTGGACTCTTGTTCCTGCTTTCTGTTCACTGCTTTGGACGACTTGTTATTCTCAGTAAACTTTCATACATAGCACCCACAGTCTGTCTATGTTCATTCGGCTCAGGATTTGACAAAACATTATGTAAAATCATGACAGCAATGTCATAAATCTGGTAATGTAAAACAGTAGTCACACCAGGTATGAGTAAAACCCTCCTAACCTGTTCACTTGAATGAAAGTGGACTAATTTTGCTTCCACCTCCTAAATGTGATTTAGCCCCACAAATCTGACAATCTTGGAAGTGTGGGTAAATAGACAACAAGAGTGTAAGGTTAGGGTCACATCTTTCTGGAAGACAACATAGAGGAACTGTATATTATTATTGTTTAATGGGATCCTGTTTTATACACAGCAAAAAAAAAAAAAAACGCAGCAAACAAAAATCTGACTGGATTCCTGTTAGCCATTGCTACAAGATTATCTGACAGTTAGTTATTGGATGCTAACTAGCACTAATGATCTAGCTAAACAATTTCCTGCTTATAAAGAATTTGCAATGTGAAAATCTGATATGACTTCTGCTTAATTCTATAACTATTGATTGGCTACAATTCATCATTTAGTGGAAGAGCATTTAACAACCCACATGCTGAGACAAATCAATAGTTTCCATTGAATTACTTAGACTGTACTGTTGTAGTACTTGAGACCGGTCTTGGTCTTGAGACCAGTCTGAAGACTTCTTTTTGATGGTCTCGGTCATGTCTCCGAATTGACGGCATTTTTCTCAGTCTTGTCTTGGTCTCAGACATAGAGGACTTGGATTTTATTTAAAGACTGGTCAAGACCACAACTGCGGGGATATCACTAAATTGCCTGTGCATTGTCTGATTTATTTGTTATAGCTACTGTGATTGGTTGTAAAAATTTCCTGCTTCAAATGCGAAAAATAATGTGACTCATTGCTAATTTCAAATTTTTCTTCCTGTTAATGCTGCCACCCCCCCACCCCCTTCAAGATGAATGTATATACTGCACCCTAGTGCTGTACCGATTTGTTGATGTGCTGCCCTCTTCTGTTCATCCCCAATGATACAGCCATGGACTTAAAGCTACATTCACATTACAAACTTTATTTATGATTATTCATCTCAAATCTCCTGAATAATACCATCAACAATGATTCACAGTGTATTTATGTGGGAGCACAAGTCTTTATCACATATTTGATAAGTGCTGGTGTTCAGCAGCAGCAGCTTGTCACCTGTTCATCTCTCACACACACACACACACACACACACACACACACACACACACACACAGATGGAGAGAGACAAAGGAAGAAAGCTGTTCTTTTGCCTGTTAAGTTCAGTTTCATCATCAGCATGCTGTGTCATAGCTCTGAAGTAAAAAGTCTAATTTACTGATGGTTGTGTTACAGTGGGCAATGAAATCAATATCATGCTGGGTGAGTGACAATGAAGTTATTGTACCTGTTATTACATATGTTACTCTTATTACACCTGATATTACATAATTATTACACCTGTCATTACACCAATTACTATGCCTGTGATCACACGTTATTACACCTGTATTTTGTGCTTATTACACATGTTATTACACTCTTGTTACATTTATTACACATTACATTTGTTATTACATCTGTGTTTGCACGTTATTAACCGTTATTCCATGCTTATTAGTTGCTATTTACTGTTATTACACTGCACAGTACACCTGTTATTACACTTGCTATTACACTATTAGAGTTAACTACATAGTTATTACATTATTATATGCGCTATTACATTATTACATTGTAATGCTATATTATTGCATAATTACGTTATTGCATTATTACAGACTTATTAAACCTGTAATTGTACTGTTGTTACAACTTTTGTCGTTATTACAATGCTTATTGCACCTGTCATTACATTATTACATTGCTTATAAATTAACTTGCTCAGCAAATAATTTGGGATATAAAATAATTTATACCATCAAATTAACTCAATGAATTATTTAGAGTCTTGAATTAACTGTGGCAAACTTATATTGCACGTAGTGTCAAATCAAAACAACATTTAATGAATATCAAATATATTTTTATTTGCCATTTCATCATTTTACACTTCAGTGCATTATTTTTGTTGAGTGTACATATACGAATTATGTTTCATTCCCCCTTGCTATATATTCTAGGGAAGACTGGGAAGGGCTGCAACACTTTTTGAATTTCTTTGTTACTCTAAGACTATTTGGATTAGACCAAATACAAATTTAACTTAGATCTGTCAGCTAATTACCCATACCATTGTTTTGAAAGCAGCATATTATATAAAAGATCACTTTTCAGATGACTGCTGGGTTTTGCTGCAAAAAATAAGAAGGAAGTGTGACAGAAAAATTCTCCAAAAGAACTGTGGCTGGTTCTGCAAAATGCTCAGTAAAACTTGCAGCTCATTTTGTTATAAAACTGTACAATACTTTTGTACCAAAGACTATTTATTAAAAAACAGTGTTGTAACACTTAATTAGGGCCCGAGCCCTATGGGCGAAGGCCCTATTGTTCTTGTAAGAGTTCACTATTATTATTCTTCCGTCTTCTTCTTCTTCTTTATTTTTCTCCGCTGTTGGGCCATTTTCGGGGCACTTGCCATGGGCGAAAACGCACGAAATTTGGCGCCAGTTCCGAGAATTGCCACCGCTACTCAGAACCAAAAGCCCAAACTTGGCCGGGGCTCAGGGCCTCTATAGCGCCCCCTAAGTCGTTGTGATTTTGCTCTCCCGCATTAAGGTGCCTGGTTGCCATGTAGTTTGTAGTTGTGGCATGCCATTTGGTACGCATATGTATCTCACTAAGCCGGACAAAAATGTAATGCCAATGCATTAGCCACGCCCAACAGGAAGTGAGGTAATTTCACTTTTGTGCGAAATGCATGGCCACGAAGACGGCGCAACTCCTCCTAGACCGTTCATAGGAATGTCACCAAAATTGATACACATCATCTACAGACATGGCTGACAAAAGTTACTAAATACGTTTCACGTAGCATAAACCGTTCAGAAGTTATACGTCAATCAATTTTCGATGCAAAATTTTACATGCTTAAAAATTCATAACAAATCTTCTAGTTGCTCAAAACTGCTCATACTTCACACGCACATCACTCATTGGGCTTCTGACATGTTACCCAATTTCTGTGATATTTCGCCACTGGGGGCGCTATTTTTGGGCAAAAAATCCAATCTTTCCTCAAATTTGGTCAAACTTCACGGCCACCCTCTTACTACCTCCCATGTCATGTATACCACATTTTGGGAATTTTCGTCCATGGGGGGCGCTGTTTTTGGCCGACGCAATTGCTCCAAAACGGGTTTTTGGTAAATTATTCCATAATGCTTTCCCTTCACACCACTACCTTGTGATAGTACGTTGCTGTTGTAGACACTTATTTTTCCAACTCATAATCGCTCATGTACAGCATAGCGCCACCTACTGACATGGGAAAAACCAAAAAATTTATTCTTCAAAAATCTATATCTCATCTTCTATTTACTCCATTGTCATCAAACTTCATAGGCTTACTCTTCATAGCTCGCCTGACATATACGCCAAATTTTGTGCACTTTCGCCCCTGGGGGTGCTGGTTATGGCAAAAATGATATTGCAGCTTCTGATTTGTCAAACTTGGCAAGCAAACTCTTTACAAGACCCTTTTTGGGGCGCTTGCCATGGTCGATAACGCACGAAATTTGGCTCCTTTTTCTTAGACTGCCACCGCTACTGAGAACCAGAAGCCCAGCTCCAGGCGGGCCTCAGGGCCTCTTTAGCGCCCCCTAAGTCGTTGTGATTTTGGCCTCCCGCATAAAGGTGCCTGGTTGCCATGTAGTTTGTAGTAGTGGCATCCCATTTGGTACGCATATGTATCTCACTAAGCCGGACAAAAATGTAATGCCAATGCATTAGCCACGCCCAACAGGAAGTGAGGTAATTTCACTTTTGTGCGAAATGCATGGCCACGAAGACGGCGCACCTCCTCCTAGGCCGTTCATAGGAATGTCACCAAAATTGATAGACATCATCTACAGACATGGCTGACAAAAGTTCCTAAATACGTTTCACGTAGGATAAGCCGTTCAGAAGTTATACGTCAATCAATTTTCAATGCAAAATTTTACATGCTTAAAAATTCATAACAAATCTTCTAATTGCTCAAAACTGCTCATACTTCACACGCAAATCACTCATTGGGCTTCTGACATGCTACCCAAATTCTGTGATATTTCGCCACTGGGGGCGCTATTTTTGGGCAAAAAATCCAATCTTTCCTCAAATTTGGTCAAACTTCTCGGCCACCCTCTTACTACCTCCCATGTCATGTATACCCCATTTTGGGAATTTTCGTCCATGGGGGGCGCTGTTTTTGGCCGACGCAATTGCTCCAAAACGGGTTTTTGGTAAATTATTCCTTAATGCTTTTCCTTCACACCACTACCTTGTGATCGTACGTTGCTGTTGTAGACACTTATTTTTCCAACTCATAATCGCTCATGTACAGCATAGCGCCACCTACTGACATGGGAAAAACCAAAACATTTTTTCTTCAAAAATCAATATCTCATCTTCTATTTACTCAATCTTGATCAAACTTGATACGCACACTCTTAACAGGTCACCTGACATATCTCCCAAATTTTGTAAACTTTTGCCACTGGGGGCGCTGTTTTCAGGCAACATTTTATATCTCGGCTTATGATTGGTCAAACTTGATCAAACTTGACACAACAAATCTTCATAGGTCCCTTGACATGTATACCACATTTGGTGAACTTTCACCACTGGGGGCGCTCATTGCGCTGTATCAGTTGCAGGAGAGGTGTTTACAATCATGAGGCACCAGGTGTATGTTGTTTTGGTTGCCTTAAACACACATGACTTGTGGGGAATGGGTAGGCAGTCGGGAGCAGGTGTTGTAGCGTTACATACAGACTAATAGATGTCTAACAGAAGACAATCCTATGTAGCTATAGCTTGGTGACTGATGAGGTAAATACATTAATTTGGTTGGGAAACCTTGGCATAAAATTTTCTGTCCATGACAACATCTCAGCGCACCGTGTACTCTGTGTCCGATTCTGTGCTTTGTCGCCATTGTGGGAGTAATGTCTCTTGCCGAAGAAGCTGTGGAAGGTATTTCGCGGGGACGCATGCCCCGCCCCCCTTGGCCGCTGGCGCGAGGGCCCGTCGAGGCCGCTTGCGGCTTTATTAGGGCCCGAGCCCTATGGGCGAAGGCCCTATTGTTCTTGTAAGAGTTCACTATTATTATTCTTCCGTCTTCTTCTTCTTCTTTATTTTTCTCCGCTGTTGGGCCATTTTCGGGGCGCTTGCCATGGGCGAAAACGCACGAAATTTGGCACCAGTTCCGAGAATTGCCACCGCTACTCAGAACCAAAAGCCCAAACTTGGCCGGGGCTCAGGGCCTCTATAGCGCCCCCTAAGTCGTTGTGATTTTGGCCTCCCGCATTAAGGTGCCTGGTTGCCATGTAGTTTGTAGTAGTGGCATGCAATTTGGTACGCATATGTATCTCACTAAGCCGGACAAAAATGTAATGCCAATGCATTAGCCACGCCCAACAGGAAGTGAGGTAATTTCACTTTTGTGCAAAATGCATGGCCACGAACACGGCGCAACTCCTCCTAGACCGTTCATAGGAATGTCACCAAAATTGATACACATCATCTACAGACATGGCTGATAAAAGTTACTAAATACGTTTCACGTAGGGTAAACCGTTCAGAAGTTATACGTCAATCAATTTTCAATGCAAAATTTTACATGCTTAAAAATTCATAACAAATCTTCTAATTGCTCACAACTGCTCATACTTCACACGCACATCACTCATTGGGCTTCTGACATGTTACCCCATTTCTGTGATATTTCGCCACTGGGGGCGCTATTTTTGGGCAAAAAATCCAATCTTTCCTCAAATTCGGTCAAACTTCACGGCCACCCTCTTACTACCTCCCATGTCATGTATACCACATTTTGGGAATTTTCGTCCATGGGGGGCGCTGTTTTTGGCCGAATCAATTGCTCCAACACGGGTTTTTGGTAAATAATTCCATTATGCTTTTCCTTCACACCACTACCTTGTGATAGTACGTTGCTGTTGTGGACACTTATTTTTCCAACTCATAATCGCTCATGTACAGCATAGCGCCACCTACTGACATGGGAAAAACCAAAAAATTTATTCTTCAAAAATCTATATCTCATCTTCTATTTACTCAATTGTCATCAAACTTCATACGCAAACTCTTCATAGCTCACCTGACATGTACGCCAAATTTTGTGAACTTTTGCCACTGGGGGCGCTGTTTTCAGGGAACAATTTATATCTCGGCTTCTCATTCGTCAAACTTGATGAAACTTGACAAAACAACTCTTCATCGGTCCCTTGACATGTATACCAAATTTGGTGAACTTTCACCACTGGGGGCGCTCATTGCGCTGTAGCAGTTGCAGGAGAGGTGTTTACAATCATGAGGCTCCCGGAGTATGTTGTTTTGGTTGCCTTAAACACACATGACTTGTGGGGAATGGGTAGGCAGTCGGGAGCAAGTGTTGTAGCGTTACATACAGACTAATAGATGTCTAACAGAAGACAATCCTATGTAGCTATAGCTTGGTGACTGATGAGGTAAATACTTTAATTTGGTTGGGAAGCCATGGCATAAAATGTTCTGTCCATGACAACATCTCAGCGCTCCGTGTACTCTGTGTCCAATTCTGTGCTTTGTCGCCATTGTGGGAGTAATGTCTCTTGCCGAAGAAGCTGTGGAAGGTATTTCGCGGGGACGCATGCCCCCGCCCCCCTTGGCCGCTGGCGCGAGGGCCCGTCGAGGCCGCTTGCGGCTTTAATTTACTTTATTACTGTTTATTGCTCCTTGTAGTATTTCTGTTTAACAAAATGTAAGACAAATGCTTTGTAAAATGTTTAATTTTATTATTTTTGAAGGCATCTTTCTTCTCATGTTGTCATACTTGGGATGGATCTTGGTCTCGAGACGGTCTCAAGACCACTTTTTGAAGGTCTCGATTTCATCTTGGAATTGAGTGCATATTTACTCGGTCTTGTCTCTGTCTCAGACATAGGGGATTCAGGATTTTATTTCAAGACTGGTCAAGACCACAACTGTGGGACTTGCTTGTGCATTGCCTGATTTATTTTTTTAACATTGTTACTGTGATTGGATGTAAAAATTTCCTGCACCAAATGTCACCAATAATGTGACTCTGGCAGTTTAGAAAATTTTCTTCCAGTTAACAGCTGTTGCACCCCCCACACACACACTGGTCTGGTCCTGACTCAGTCTCACCCTGCCTTGGTCTTGACTTGATCTCAACCCCTCAAAGTCTTGGTTTTGGTACACTTTGGTCATGACTTGGTCTTGATTTAGGTGGTCTTGATTACAACACTACTATATCTGAGTGATTTGTACTAATTATCAGCATGTGGTGTTGTAGCTCCCTCCCTCTATATACAGTACATACACACATATATAAATATAATGTAGAATAGAAAAATTTCACTCCGACACCCAACTTTTGAACATTATTAAAAATTTATTCTCGACAAATGTTTCAGCCTTCGGCCTTCTTCAGTGTCATAAAAAACTGAAGAAGGCCGAAACGTTTGTCGAGAATAAATTTTTAATAATGTTCAAAAGTTGGGTGTCAGAATGAAATTTTTCTATTCTACATTATCTATATCTACACTGCTGGGACCCGTGGTATCCTCTGGATCCTTTTGGACAGACTGGTTGTTGGCTGACAGAGACTTTTTACTCTACACACACACACACACACACACACACACACACACACACTAGTGCATCTCAAAAAATTAGAATACCATGAAAAAGTTCCTTTTTTCATAATTTAATTCAAAAAGGTAAACTTTCATATATTCTATATTCATTACATGTAAAGTGAAATATTTAAAGCCTTTTTTGTTTTAATTTTGATGATTATGGCTTATAGCTCATGAAAATCAGAAATCCAGTATCTCAAATTATTAGAATATTCCCTAAGATCAATCAAAAAAAGGATTTACAATACAGAAATGTCCAACTTCTGAAAAGTATATTCATTTATACACTCAATACTTGGTTGAGGCTCCTTTACCATGAATTACTGTATCAATGCGGTGTGGCATGGAGGTGATCAGTCTGTGGCACTGCTGGGGTGTTATTGAAGCCCAGGTTGCTTTGATAGTGGCCTTCAGCGTATCTGTATTTTTGGGTCGGGTGTTTCTCATCTTCCTCTTGACAATACCCCATAGATTCTCTATGGGGTTCAGGTCAGGCAAGTTGGCTGGCCAATCAAACACCGTAATATCATGGTCAGCAAACCATTTGGTAGAAGTTTTGGCACTGTGGGTAGGTGCTAAGTCCTGCTGGAAAAGGAAATCAGCATCTCCAAAAAGCTCGTCAGCAGATGGAAGCATGAAGTGCTCTAAAATCTCCTGGTAGATGGCTGTGTTGACTTTGGACTTGATAAAATACAGTGGACCAACAACAGCAGATGACATGGCACCCCAAATCATCACAGACTGTGGAAACTTCACACTGGGCTTCAAACACCTTGGATTCTGTGCCTCTCCACTTTTTCTCCAGACTCTAGAACCATGATTTCCAAATTAAATGCAAAATGTACTTTCATCTGAAAAGAGGACTTTGGACCACTGAGCAACAGTCCATTTCTTTCTCTCCTTAGCCCAGATAAGACACTTCTGACATCGTCTCTGGCTCAGGAGTAGCTTGATATTAGGAATGCGAAAGTTGTATCCCCTTTCTTGAAGATGTCTGTTCGTGATGAGTCTTGATACACTGACACCAGCCTCAGTCCACTCCTTGTGAAGCTCTCCCAAGTTCTTGAATCAACTTTTCTTGACAGTCCTCTCAAGACTGCGGCCATCCCTGTTGCTTGTGCACCTTTTCCAGCCATCCTTTTCAGCAATGACCTTTTGTGGCTTACCCTCCTTGTGGAGGGCATCAGTGATCATCTTCTGGACAACAGTCAAGTCAGCAGTCTTCCCCATGATTGTGGCTGTGTGTACTGAACTAGACTGAGAGATACACTGTGTTCATACTGTTTTACTCAAACTCGAAATGAAATATTCTAATATTTTGAGATGTTTTTTTTATGTTTTTGTACTGTATGCCATACTGATTAAAATTAAAATAGAAAAATGCTTGAAACATTTTAGTTGATGTGTAATGAGTCTATATTTTTAACAGCTTTATTGGGTTTTAAAACATGTTTACAATGTGACAATAAAACAACAAAAAAAGGGGGGAGGAAAAAAAAAAGTAATACATTAAAGGAAAAAAAAATACACCCAAAAGGAAAGGCGCGAACGGGACAAAAGACCCATGCAAGGCGCCGCCCTAAAAAAAAAAAAAAAATATATATATATATATATATATATATATATATATATATACACACATACACACACACACATATACACACACACACCTAACAATTATTTTTCCATCCAGCTACACGTTGCTGTTGTGTTTATGTTGAAGTTCCTGAGAAGGTTATGTTGTCAGAAACTGCATGATAAAAGAGTCCCTCACTAATGGTACTTTAGATGTTATTCACACTTTTTCTCTAATATATCAGCATTAGTTTTTTTTTTTTTTATGGCACACAGGTCAGTAGTTCAGTCACTTCATTGCCCAACATGTCCAGTACAGGACAATTCTGAGCAATAGGACTCACTGCTGCTCTGTAAATGCATTCTTTACACAAGCCAAATACTGCTGTGTTGTATCTAATATACAAATGTCCTCTTTTGATACCTGTTTACAAATCTTGTTCAAGCTATACCAGTGACCACAGTGTTCATATATACACTATATGGCCAAAAATGTGTGGACACCTGACCATCACACCCATATGTAGTTCTTCCCCAAACTGTTGCCCCAAAATTAGAATAACAGCTGTATTCTATCACTTTATGCTGTAGCATTACAATTTCCCTTCACTGAAACCAATAGGCCAAAATATGTTCCAGCATGACAATACCCCTGTGTACAAAGCAAGGTCCATGAAGACATGGTTTGCCAAGGTTGGAGGGGAAGAATTGAATGGGCCCTACCTTCAACATCACTGGACACATTTGGGATGAACTGGAACGCTGAATGTACCCCAGGCCTCCTCAGCCAACATCAGTGTGTAACTTAACTAATTTTTTTCTGAGTGAATTGGTAAATACCCACAGCCACACTCCAAAATCTAGTGGAAAATGTTCCCAGAAGAGCAAATGGGAGGCACATTAGAACCTGTTAATCCCCCCCACACACACACACACTTCCTGCTCAGCACTAATGACTGATGCCAAGGTTCCAGGTACATTCCATTGAAAAAAAAAAAAATCAATAAAAAAAAGTACTTAAAATTGAGGCTGAGCAATATATTTGAAGGTCTGAATGGTGCCATATTGATTTTGGAAACTGTCAAATCCAAAGATAATTTTTGTTCTTTCTCTCCATAGTGGATTCTAGCAAAATAGGGTACATCTCCATACAGTTAACTTCATATGTGGCTTGAGGAACAATACATTTTTTCTTCAAAATGTATGTTTGGTGTGAATTTCTTTTTTTAGATGTAATATAACTTGAACCTATTACCATAAATGTCCATTTCTAAAGTCATCATTAAAAAGGTCTACAGTGCACTCTGCAGTGATGCATTTTATAGAGTAGACTGGAGTAGTTTTCCTTTAGACTTTGTTATATCACTTATATTACACCAGGATTTAAAAAAAAGGTGAAATCCTGAAGTAAAAATCCTCGTAAAAAGGTGATATCCTGTTAGACTCCTAACAAAAAAAGTAACAAGTTATGCTAAAATAGAATAAGAGGTTTAAAATGGGAAGAATAAAAAAATAAGAGACTGAGCTGGTCAGTATTTGTTTTGTGGGAAACAAATGGCCACTGTACAGAAATACCATACACTAATACTCTCAAATTTCATCCATTACTGTGTAACAGCCAGTCTAGTGCTAGTAAGCAGAAAGAGAGAAGTAGAAAGCTCCTTATTATCTACCATTTCACTTTGAAAGTTCCTTAATATCAGATTTGTATTACTTGCTACTTCAGGTTACTGAAGCTGAAGACAAACTATAATATAGTACTAGGTTACATCAAATGTTTACAAAGAGCTGTTATCCAACTGAGACGGATTAATCTATATCTGTCAGCGCAGACTAATGTTATGCCAGATCAGCCCCAGAGCTGCTAGCACTGATTGCTTTAAAAGCAATTTTATTTCAGTGTATTGTCTCCTGTAATCATTTACATATGAAGTGCTGGATTGTGCAATTCAAACAGCTAGGCGGTAATATTGGACTTGGGTTGATTGTAAACACTATAGAAATATAACCAAAAGCTTCATCTTGAAATAATGGATGGTGTTTATGCAGCTTCCCATGGTTCTGTGAAAATGTATTTATGCATACTGCAGCATAATAGTTTTAGAAAAAAAAAAGTGTTCATTTCCTTTACGGATGGGTAAAGGATGCATTCTTAAAAAAAAAAACCCAACTCACTTAATTTAAACTTTTGTTCGAAATTTCTAGAACTAGGCCATGGATGTTTTGAACAGAGGATCCAGGACACATTGTTCCAGTATTAAAAATCAACCACTGAGATTATCCGTTTAGAACTTAACTCTCAATTACTGTTGTAGTTCATCTAAAATTGTTGCTGACAGCACAGAATAATGTCAAACAGCATATAACTGAATTTCCATGCTGGGGCTCTCAGTTTCTTTTTAAATAGTTTTTGTTTTTGATTCATTTTACAACAACTTTTGGCCTGTAAATAACAATATTGGAAGAGAGGAGTAAGTATTTAGCTATGATATATTTGCAAAGTTACAAGGTTTAAAAACCAAAGGACACCATAATCTCTGAATGATATATGAGACTTGATGGCTAACATAATAAAAATAAGATGTGTTTCATATCTATAAGTTATGTCTTTAAATGGAGTATATTCTTGGTCTGTGAAAAACATTCAAAGACTAATAAGAGTAAATGACAAAAGGTTTTGTCATGAAGTGGACAGACGGATGCAAGTGCAGGTTTACTGCTTACATTAAAACTATTACATATGTGTGATGCCATTTAAAACCACTGCATTATATATGTGATATCACGCACATACATATACTGTATACATATACATCTGGGGCCAATCTGTCCCCAGAATCAGTGGGTGGGTGAGGCACGGGCTAACTGCCTCCTCTACATTATATTTTGTTCCCCAAAATTGGATGTGAACGGACACCAGTGGATGTTCGTAAACATCCCCGTGCACACGCAATACCTTCACCAATTGTGCTGTCCCCAATGCCTCACCTTGAATCAGGTTTTAGTGGATGGAGGTCTGATTACAACCTGAAACCACCAATGCATGATATGTATCCCCTTGAATACTCACTGGTATGTGATATGTTCCGGCTTGATCAAGGGTGGTCTCCGGTGCATCAGGGTTCTGGACCACTGCCCCCACCTCCATTGCATGGCACTGGTCCTTGAAATGCCCAGGTTCCCTGCAGTGCCAGCATACTGGTCCAGGCTTCATCTCCACACCAGTGGCTCAAGGATCACTCACCTGAGGGGAAGGAGACACCGAAACATAAGGGGAGGGAGAAAGGGGGACACTGCAGTCTTAGCAAACAGGCTGCAGGGGGTTGGCCCCTGCTTTCGTGGTACAGGAACAGTGCAGGGACAGGAAGAGAAGATGCAAGGGAACAGAAGATGTAAGGGAGGAGGGGGAAGAGAGAGAGAGCGAGAGAGAGAGAAGATGCAGGATGTCTAACTGCCACCAGGTAATCCTCTGCCAATGTGATCACTCGATCCAGTGATGCTGGGTGGTGGTACCAGACCCACTCTGCTGTCCCTCTTGGCAGCTGAGCAATGAACTGCTCCAGAACCACCGCATCAATGATCCCCTCAGCATCACAATATTCTGCCCTTAGCCACCATCAGGAGATGTCCTGGAGCTGTTGACCAAACGCAAACAGCCAGCCAACCTCCTCCAGAGTCTGCATGCGGAAGTGCTGACAATGTTGTTCATTGGTGTGGCTGACACATTACAGGATAACTCACCTTAGGTTGGCAGAGTCCAACCTTTCTGAGCTGGGCCTCTCTGGTCAGGAACAGCAGTAGGCGAGCTGTGAGCTGCTTGACTGCCTACCCCCACACCTACATGGCTTGCTCAAACAGGGCGAGGAAGGCCTCCAGGTTGTCATGAGGCCCCATCTTCACTAGGGTGA
The DNA here is from genome assembly GCF_027579695.1 of Neoarius graeffei. Classification (NCBI taxonomy): domain Eukaryota; kingdom Metazoa; phylum Chordata; class Actinopteri; order Siluriformes; family Ariidae; genus Neoarius; species Neoarius graeffei. The sequence goes on from NC_083575.1 coordinate 51,792,718, forward strand.
CATGGAAGAAGTCTGCAGGCACAGCAGCCGAAGGCCCCGCCAACGCAAGCAGACTCCAGAACACCTGTCAATCCTCCTGCTGAGCCTGCAGCAATGCCTTAAAGCGCTGTTCTTGCTCCTTGTGCAGGGCAAGCAGCACTTGATGCTGATTTTACTGGGCAGCAGTGAGGGCATGGGCGAGGTCCTTGAAATGTGAAGACTCCATGCAGGCGGTTCCCTTCAGTGTTTCTGGGTTTCAGCACCAGAGTAAATGTCCCTGAGAGTGGGTGGAACAGTGGTGGTACATTAGCTCATGTATTCCTTTAAATTTCAGCTTTTCAGCTCAGACAAATGTGCGTCAATCCCTCCACCACCCACACACACACTCCATTTGGGAGAACCCACAATCTCTCTGCTCTCTCCCTTCTTATCAGCCCTCAGCCATCACTGCAAAACACACACAGCATCAATTAAACACAGGTGTGATCATTTTGCCACTCACCTTCCCTGGCCTTGCCTTTCACAAACTGGCGCTTGACCATGCCCCCGCTGCAACAATATCTTCGTAAGTTCTGCCTACAATTCACATCTTAGAAAGACTGAAATTACTCCAGATTAGCCACCTGAGAGAACTAATTAGCATAGACCAGCAGACACTTCCAAACACTTCAAAATCAACAATACTTGTGGAAGGAATCTGGATCCAACTGAGTCAAGTAGATACTGTAGTACATAAAATTCAGAATCCTCCACCTCAAAAGCACTCTACCTCAGACCCGCAGATAAAGCTGTGTGTGTATTTACGTTAGCTTTCTACACAGAACCATGTGTGTGGGTGGGTGTGTTGGCTCTTGTTTTCCTGTAGTCCATAATGAGCTCTTTGGTTTTCTTGGTATTCAAGTCCAGATGGTTCTCTTTGCACCAGGTCACCAGACAAGCTATCTCCTTATTGTAGGCAGGCTCATAGTTGTCAGCTATTTGGCCTACCACAATGGTGTTGTTTGCAAACTTGATAATAGTGTTACTATCACATAAAGCTTTGCTTTACATGAAGAGGGATGGATGGATGGATAATGTTGAATGCTTAACTAAAGTCAAAAAACAACATCCTTACATAGGTTTTGGAGGAATCCAGGTGTGATACAGCAGAGTGCAATGTAGTGGAGATTGTGTCCTCTGTTGACTTAGTTAAATGGTAGGCGAACTGAAAGCGGTCCAATGAGGGTGGTAAAGAGGCTTTCGGATGACCCACAGCCAACCTCTCAAACCACTTTGTGATGATGGGGTGAGTGCAACAGGCCTGTAATTATTCAGATTTGTTATTGCAGAATGCTTTGGTGCAGGAACAATAAAGGTTATTTTCATACAGGGACGGCAGCTTTCCTTGGGTTAACTCTCGAGTGTGGAGAGCACATAAATGGTAGAGAAGTGGAGGGACTGGTCATCTGGGGGGAAGGGGCAGGATTACAGTTTTGTTAGTTGTTTTCTTGTTGTGGAGGTCAAACCGGGCATAGAAGCTCTTTAGTTCACTGGCTAAGTTGGCATTGTTAATTGGTGTAGCTGTATATTTATGTTTGTAGTCCATGGTCTCTTGAATCCCTTGCCACTTTCAATAGGGGTCTGTATTATTGAAATGGTCCTCAATGTGTTTACTGGTGTTTGACTTCTCTAATGCCTATTTTCAGTTTTCATCTAATGGAAATGGGATGTTCACGAACTACATATGAGGTGTGCACAAAACTTTGGCCATATTGTATCTGAAGCTGTATTTGTATACATTTGTATCTGATTGAATATATCTATTACACAATACCAATTACAAAAATATGGTCTCTAGATTAAATTTAATTTTATGTAGAGGATATTCAGTACTTTAAAATAAGTGGCCAATTTGTGTGTAGTTTGTATGTAAGTACTGTAAGATTGGATTTAATCCATCCTATTTTGTTGGGTTAGCATGTTACAACTTAAATATTGTACAGAAATCTGACTAATTTTACATTTTCTTGTCATGCATGCATATTTACAACAGATGTGCACCTATGTGCTACTACAATCCATCTGTAACAGGTTACATATTAAAACATTTTGGGTCTTACTCCAGAGTTTATCTATAATAGTCATATAATATTTATATTCATAAACAAATTAGAGTAGTGTATCTCTGAAAACACCTCATTACCTCTTATAACGGATCCTGTTCAATGTATAATGAACAGTTTATTTACAGCCAAGTGTGTGTTTATAATAAGATGTTTTAGTATGTTTTTCTTACAAACCAGTTGAATTTGTAGTAATTACGAGCCATAATTGTTACAGTTAATGAAAAGAGATGATTTCATTTATTTTAGACTCAGTCATTAGTACCATATTTGACTGTGTCATTGTAGGAAATACAAGCATAAATGAATAAATGAAGGATTTCATCATGAAACATGCCCTCAATCTAAAATGAGCCAAGCTAAAGGACAAGAGAGAAAATGTAGGATATGATGAGTTTCAGAAACTTAATTATTCTGTTATGTGACGAATTTTGATTGCGCACAGATGGAATTATAGATCCCTAAAAAGAATAATTTAAAGGACATTGATTCGAGTCACTCACAATTTCTAATACAATTTGACGGTATCAATATTACATACATTAAAATATTCCACTGCACTCTCATTAAATGCAATAAAAGGAAAATGAACATTGACAATTATTAAAGGGTTTGATCAAAGTATATTTTATTGAACCAAGTAGTTATCCGCTCCATATAACCTGAAAATAACAGGCTATTAATTATTCCCCTGATTTCCATGAAAGTCACAGAAGCTTTTAATTCACTTCTGTGAGCCATATACAGCCCCACAACTTCATTAAAAAGCATATTTATGTATGATGTGATAGTGTGGTAATGTTTTTATGACATGAAAAGGCATTTTATAAACCTACTTTATATTTAATCATCTACATTTGTCTTCTCTGCACATTGCAAGAATGTGCTGAGGCCTATATTTGTATATTGGGTCATCAAATGTTAGTCCCAACAAAATCTGAAATGCTGAAACATAAGTGGGTGGAATATGGGTCAAAATAAGTGAGTGCAATATCTATATATATATTATATTTATCAGAATATGTCTACTGTGTTACAAACTTTAACCTGAGGTTCCCTGAAAAGCAGCTTTAAAATAGTCACAGGAGAGCCTGGTGTATTTTAATATAAATTATTTTATTAGAAAGAAAGAGAGGAAAAATCTCTCTCTTTATATTTTTAACATCACCTGTCATGTTTTAATGAGTCTACCTCCATCCATCCATCATCTGTAGCCGCTTATCCTGTCCTACAGGGTCGCAGGCAAGCTGGAGCCTATCCCAACTGACTATGGGCGAGAGGTGGGGTACACCCTGGACAAGTCGCCAGGTCATCACAGGGCAAGTCTACCTTCACAACTCAATTAAGATATTTGTTACACCTTCCGTGGGAGATGTATTTTTTTCCTGGCAACAATGACCACAAATTGTAATTGTAACAGCCAAAATAAAATCAGTACATAAACTGTATATGGAAAATTATTGAAAGTCTAGTATTTAAATATGTCCTGTCCAGACACCAGAGACAAGTTACACAAGATTTATGAAATGGAAAGTAATACTCCTGTCTCATATGAAGGCACAGTGGGTATCATTGCTGTCTCCCAGCTCCACGGTCTCCTTACTGTCTCACATATTCTCCCCATGGGTTTGTCCAGGTTCTCCTGTTTCCTCCAAGCTTCTGGAAAAAATGCTAGCAGGACTGCTTCCACTAAATTGGTTATGAATAAGGATGTGAACATGTGTGTGTGTGTATGCTGGGTGTATTCCCAACTCCTGTCAAGTGTTTCTAGAATAATCTCAGGATCCACCATGACCCTGATCAGGATAAAGTGTTTACTGAAGGTGAATGAATTAATGAAAAAATACACAAACTTAAACATTTTGATATGTTTTATGGTAAAATACAAAATATTTCAAGTAAACACCATTCCTACGTTTATGTAAGAAGCTTAACCTAAGCAATGCCAACTTCTCTCAAAATACATTTTCAGGGCGCACAATTTGTTCAACACAATGCATTTATTTATAAATTTCTTTGTTTTCGCACTGACAATTCATAGATTTATGCTCAATGAAAGTAAATAATAAACTTTAATGGAAGCCAAAATTAGAAATTTTGGGGGAAAAAAATCCTCACAAAATAAAGCATTCTAGAACAAAATACTTAGATATGATCATTAAAAAGCATTTGGGTTGAAAGGATTGAAAAGTATTTGTGACAGACACTAGGCAGATACAATTGCAGGTTTAAACTTTTAAAGAAAACACTGAGCAAACACTGGGCGGCACGATGGTGTAGTGATGGCTAGCACTGTCGCGTAACAGCAAGAAGTTTCCGGGTTCGAGCCCCGTGGCCGGCGAGGGCCTTTCTGTGCGGAGTTTGCATGTTCTCCCCGTGTCCGCGTGGGTTTCTTCCGGGTGCTCCGGTTTCCCCCACAGTCCAAAGACATGCAGGTTAGGTTAACTGGTGACTCTAAATTGACCGTAGGTGTGAATGTGAGCGTGAATGATTGTCTCTATGTGTCAGCCCTGCAGTGACCTGGCGACATGTCCAGGGTGTACCCCGCCTCTCACCCATGGTCAGCTGGGATAGGCTCCAGCTTGCCCACGACCCTGTAGAACAGGATAAGTGGCTACAGATAATGGATGGATGGATGGATGGATGGATGGAGGTCAAAACGTTAAATCAGTAAACTCAATAAAAAAGTTTAAAAACAAAAAGATTACTTCTACCCTCTTTGTGGTCTGCACACCTTTGTATTTCTCAAAAGTAGGGCCTACTAGTGTTTATATTAAAGAATATAAATGATAATATTTCACAGCTTTCAAGGCTAACCTTTAAAAAAACAGAGCCACATCCAATAAACAATTCCAATTAATTGAATTGAAATTGACACTCGCGTTTCTGACTTCCAGTTTTTTAAAATATCATTCTGACCACTAAGATCTCAATATTTTTCATCAAAGCAACTACAGTTATATTCTAAAATAGTTATTTATTTACATGAATCAGTTTGATTTGAAAAAAAAGTAGGTAAAGCTATGAAAACTCACTTCAAAATCTCTCGTGAATCAGAACATGAAAACTAGCTGACAGAAATTTTTGCTGAATACTTCATCAGAAATAGTGAGTGCTACAGAACATCCCTATAAAAGTTATCTGATTGATATTCATGAGTAACCCAGTTGGAAACCAATCAGAAGAGAGAGAGCCTCAAAAAGTGCCAGCAGTTTCCTGACATCACGCGAGCAGAGAGTGAACTCTGTTGTACCGACTTCAACCTGCTGTTACTCCAAAAGTACTGAACAGATATTAACGAGATACATTTCTTTGGAAAGCAGAGATTATATGGTGATAGTATTCACAATAGAAAATATTCAAGAGTTAAGCAATGACAGGTTTGGAAACTTAGATGAGCGTCTGCATGCACAATTTTCACACCACAGCCAGGGAGTGTCTGATATGCCTATTATTAGACAAAGTGCTACAGTGAACGTGAAAGACTGTGATTAGAGCTTATTTACAGTACATCATATAGGTTTTGTATAAAAATCATTTAGCTATATCCTTTTCTGCACTTCTCCACGTATTACTTTGAGGAGGCATTCTAATCAAATCTATAATCATACTTATCCTCTTTTTTTTTTCTTTTTTACACACAGGACATGTTTAACTGTCTACCCAGCACAGATGCGAATTTTGTCATGCTTCGTGGGTTACCTTCAGCTGTGGCTCCACCACCCCCTCCCACCTCCTCCCACCAGAGAGAAGAGCTCTGACTACAGGGAAAACTGGGGCAGGTAGTTTCATTACACTAAACCCAGAGACCAAATCCCTGCAGGGGAAACTGAGAAATATGGCCTATATTTAACTGACAGCTCCTGCGTGTATAACATCATGAATTCTGGATTCTGCCTCATGATTAATGTTTATACTAATATACCTGTCAATAGTACATTGCATCTTACTTATTATAAGTGTTCAAATAATGCTTAACAGGAAGATATTTAATAAGGTATTTGATATATTACAATACAAAATGTGATAATATAATGAATTCACAGAGTTAATATTGCAAAATCCCAAACCAGTATCAAAAACCAAAATCCCAAATCCTCCTGGATGCATCATGCAAGCAAGAGAGGGTCTGAATAAAAGTGAGAACTCCTCAGTAATAATATATGTTTTTAATACACTGAGACAGGAAAAGCATGCCAATAAATCAAATTTAGCTGCAAAAATTACAATAAGTTATTATTTTAGTTAAGGAAGATATGATTTCTAAGAGTTATAATCCTCCTCTTTCATGATATTGCTCAACAACCAATATCATGTGATTAAGGTTGTAATTAAGAAAAACTGGCTTCACCCTGACCTGCTATATGTACGGAGTAAATTAGAGACGTCTAAACCTCTTAATATGCCAACTGCATAACTTTTCACTCTGTGTAAAATAATATACAGTATGGCATGTGCTTAGCATGACTGTTTTAGAGATAAAAAGATCCTAATTAAATCAATCCCATCCTATTTACTTCTTTGCATTTTGTAAACATGTAAACACACTCACAGCAAACAGCACCATTTACATAGATCATAGCAACAGTTTAAGAAGGACTGATACCAAAGACTATATAGATACACATATATACACATGCAGACAGACAGACAGATAGACAGACAGACAGAGAGAGAGAGAGAGGTTAGTACAAGCTGGTGCAAAGATATGAAGTTTATCTTTGAGTAGTGAATGCATATATGCACAAGTGAGCGAAACAAATGAGTGAAATCTTTTTCAACACAAGAAGATAAATTTCATATCTTCATGCCACCGTGTAATGTTCTTTATATTATATAGACACGTCCACAAAAAATATGAAAGTTAATCAAAGGAATTTAAATTTTGAACTGGTTTGCCATTTTGACAAGGCGCGTCGTCAGGGGGAAAAACACCGGGAGTGATATCATCAGAGTGAAATGTCGGGAAACGTCACTCAGATCAGTATTGCATATGAAAAATACAAGTTTTTTTAAGATAAACTTCATATCTTCAAGCCAGCGTGTGATTTTCTTTTTATTATATAGACACATTCACAAACATTACCACGAGTTGGCCTAGTGGTTAGTGTGTGTGCCTCTTGACCGGGAGGTCGCGAGTTCTACTCGCGGTTGGGTCATCCCAAAGACCATCATAAAAATGGTACCTGCTACAGTCTGGCAAGGTATCCTGCAATACAGATGCAAGTGGGGAAATCAAACTCTCGTGGTTACCAGAGGACCAGCCCCCCACTGTAACCCTAGCTGTATAGACCCATCCCACGTGACCTTCGTAAACGCGACCGCCATTTTGGACATGAAGAAATAACGGTTTATGGCACAGACCCTTTCGGTTCTCGCTCATCTAGCTGCTACAATGACTGCTTAGACTGCAACAATAATACCTAACACACATTTAAGTATCCGTCGTAAAGACGTGAAACTCGTCGAGTGACGAGTGTGTTCATTGATAAGCTAACACAATCTAAAAGTAGACATACCATCACACTGCCCTGGCGCTGTGTACAGTTTACCTTCTATGGTTTGTGCACTCACCATTTGCCATTACTTTCTCCAACCCAGTGTTCGAACTATGCTGATATTTTCAGGGGGGGTCCCTTTTTTTCCCGGGGGGGGGGGGGGGGGGGGGGGGTGCTTGCGCTTGTCTCAGAGCGCGGATCTCCAAACACATGAGAAGCCCATCTTACGCACATATCACGCGGACTCCACACCTCCACACACGCATCGCGTCTGAAGTCATAACTCATCAGGGGAAATCGTGTCCGCATTGGCATGTTCAAAAAACAACCTCGCGTCAATAATGATACCACACGCAAGAAAAAAAAAAACAGTCAGGCTACTCAACACATCTGATCCACAGCAGCACCAAAGAATCACTGGAAATCATGTCAACAACCAATCTTCCATTTCAACACGCGTCAACAAACAAATGGCACCACAAACATGAACGAATCGGTCAGGCTACCGATTCCAAACCCACAGCAGACGAATAATTAAATGCATCTTACCTTAAAGCAGAATCGACCACAAAGAAAGTGTGTTGGCACTGTTGGCACACTTCCTTTCTACTAGTTTGTGTCCCCAACCTGGCAGCAGCAGTCGTTGTCATATCGGTTTATTTTATCTTTGATGTAAACACAACACTTCGGATATGCAAAAGCTTCCCGTTACACACGATTGCTGTATCAATAAACATCATTTTGCCAATATTTTAGAGACCATCCATCTTCTCCGTCGGTCAGCATCTGTCGGGATCCGATAAAATGATAAATCTTGCCTTGTGTGTTGATGGTTACTACATCCAGGTGCACAACAATATAATGGCATGATGGAAGTCTTGCTGAAAGTAAAAACTTTCTTTGATGGCTATATTCCTCTCGATGCTTCGCCGTTGTTCCTCGTTGTTGGCTGTGGTAGACTACTGGTAGTTCATGTCCAAAATGGCAGCCGCATTTGTCATGACGTCACGTGGGATGGGTCCATAGGCGAGAGGCTGAGGGCTATCGAAACAGAGATCGGTGCTGCACCCATACGCCTTAAAAAGACTTGGTTAGTACTGGGACAGGAGACTGCCTGGGAAGACCAGATTCTGGCATGAGAGGGACTTTGACTTAACATTCACAAACAAAAAGTACCCAAATTTATCAAAACAGTTCATCGACTTCCTCATGAGTGAGGATATTGAAAAATATATCACATTTGTAGTTCTTGATGTCCTAGATGTAGTTCGTATGAAAGATACGAGTGCGGTATTTCCCAGTGTGTGTGTGTGTGTGTACACACACACGTCAACCTATACGGAATGTCCGTATTTTATACGGATTTGATTCAATAAACGTAGTATATGGGCGTATAAATAAAGTTATACGGATTCTTTAAAAAAAAAACTTCAATATTTATTTAGCGCTATAATCAATTCCCACGATGATAAAAGAACGCATAACATTTACAAACGTACTGTACACCACAGACAGCCAGTAAAGATTCTTATGAAATCGCGCGTTATCTTGTGGTAGCGAGACTTCGTTCCACTTTTGATCATGCGCACACCGCATTGCGAGAATCCCGCCAACCGTGAAGTCATAGACGCCGGCTTCTGCATAGAATCATACGTCATCCTCGCCCGAGAATAAAGATGCCTCATTCATGTGCTGCGTTTAACTGTACCAACAGGTTTACCGTCCAAACGAGATCACATGGGATTACTTTTCACAGGTGAGACTGAAAAAAATACTTTTCATTGTATTTGGTCATTATAATGTAATTTTACGAACAGATTTTCCTGACTTTGTGGCTAATATGAAGTCTCGCGCATAATAGCCGCTCGGTGAAACCTGTCTCCAAACAACGAAGTATTTCCTTCGTAACTACACTGATAACACTGTTTTTGTCAAACATTGGAGCTTTGTATTTATTCTGAAGGTTTATTGTTATTAATATTAAATAAAAAGTAACTGGGACATATTGTTAATCATCATTCAAATTTTAGGTAAATTATTTTAATTTGCATCTTATACGGATTTTATAAGGGAAATACGGATTTTGGAGGTTGGTTATACAGGTTTGATTGACCAAAGGTTGACATGTATGCATGCACGCACACACACACACACACACACACACGGAGAGAACATGCAAACTCCACACAGAAATGCCCCCTTCGACCATGGGGTTCGACAGTGAGACAACAGTGCTAACCACTGCACCACCATGCCACCAATATGCGCCAACGGTTGTGAGAAAAAATATACAAAAATGGTATGAAGAAGTGAGACTAAGAATTATTTCTTTCTAGCCAAGAGTGCAGATTCATGCAGCCTGTCAGTGACAGCCATACCATGTGATTCCACAGAGTCAGACACCCCACTGATATGATCCTCATTTGTGCTGCTGTTTCTCAGCACATGACACTGACACATAAGTAACATGTCATCAGCATTGACTCATAAGGTGCATATGAAATACAGTCACAAGTGTAGTGAATGCAAACGATGTGAATTATCTCTACTCTATCATCGTTTTTCCCCCGAACTAAAAGAAGAAAGACTTCACACACATCCAAACGGAGTACAAATTACACAAATGGACAGAAGTATTAGTGTTTTCTATTTACCAACATTGGTATTCAGAGGATGCAAGACATAAAGCCAGTAGAGGATTACAGATTTGAAACACAAAAAAAAGAAATAATACATCTGCTTCTCTCTCTCTCTCTCTCTCTCTCTCTCTCTCTCTCTGTGTGTCTGTGTGTGTAATAGTTTGCACCACAACATTCTTATGACTTAGATGAAACCTCAGGATATAATGCACTGAATTGCTCATTGTCAAGCTATTGTGAGATAGATTTTAGGCCTCTAATCTAATATCATGACTAGCCATTAGTGGATATAATATTATTCCATAGATTTATATGTGACAAACTTATCAATTGAGCACTGTTGCCTCACAGCAAGAAGGTCCTGGGTTCGAGCCCAGCGGCCAACGAGGGCCTTTCTGTGTGGAGTTTGCATGTTCTCCCCGTGTCTGCATGGGTTTCCTCCGGGTGCTCTGGTTTCCCCCACAGTCCAAAGACATGCAGGTTAGGCTAATTGGTGGCTCTAAATTGACTGTAGGTGTGAATGGTTGTTTGTCTCTGCGTCAGCCCTGCGATGACCTGGCGACTTGTTCAGGGTGTACCCCGCCTTTCGCCCGTAGTCAGTTGGGATAGGCTCCAGCTTGCCCGTGACCCTGCACAGGATAAGCGGCTACAGATAATGGATGGATGGATGGATGGAAGGAACTTATCAGTTGGACCTGCAGAAGAACCCTACATAAATATTGTCCGAGTACCTAAATATTGTCTGTCAGTACCTTTCTAACCCCTTCCCCTACCCCAGTTATATAACAAAATAGTAATTGCCAGTTACCTTTGCCATATAACTATACAATACCAGACATTTATAGAAAAACTGCATTTTTTCATGTTAAAGTCCTCCTCATGCCGTATTAAAAGTTGAACACAACTTTTATTCCTGTGAGCCCGATTTAATTATGTTTTGACTGTGCTGCACAGTCATATTTTCATAAGAACAGTCCTGTATATTTTTCCATTTCAGTTCCACAAGTACTAAAGCTTGGGAAAAGCTGGCACATTTCTGGTACAGCTGGCACATTTCTGGTACAGCTACACCGAAAGAGGATGACAGCTGCTTCGTAGCAGAGTGCAAATAACAGACATGTTTAAGATATTAATGGGCAATATTCTGTCCACTTTCTACAAACTAAGCAAAGCCTCTGTAAGCTTTTCTCTCTCCACCAAGCGTGTCCTTCAACAAACAACCTTGCAGGATTTATGTATGGCAAGAGAAATCGACATTTCAGCAAATCAGCATTCATTTTCTTTTTCATTCCTTCCCCCCACAGCTATAATCTACATCATAAAGCTGTTCAATCACATGTTTAATTTTAAAGTGCTGACAAACACTTATTATCCAGTGAAAGGAACAAACTGATTTTATTGGGGAGATTGACTTCCATATCTTACAGCAGCTATTAACAAAAGCAGTCTTAGTCAATTGACATTTGTAGTTATGGTCAGTCCCAATAGCTTGTGCCTTCTTAGTGAGGAGCGGAAAGGTTGAAAGGTGAAGTGTGTCTGAAGGTCAGGTTGCAAGAAAACGACTATGTCTCCAAAAGGGACATATGGATGCATATAAATCAATAGCAGGAATAAACAGATATTCACATTGTTGCCAAGTGGGGCCTGTGGGGATGAACAGTTACTGTAGGATTCGAGTGCATGCCTTTATTTACATGTAGAAGACATTATCAGTAATACAACCAAGGTCAATATCTCCACTGGCAAGAGCACAGGCAGTTACACAAGCAGTTAACACCTATTATATTGGCCTGGGTACAAGAATAGACATGAATAACCATATCCTGTAAGTCATTCAAGGGTACGTCCAAGGAAATTTCAAGAGAAATATATTTTTTAAATGCCTATCTGGTTTGAAATGTATTTTGGTTTTAAAGACAACAGAACAATATTCATAAATTATGTAAACAAATAATAATGTCACACCTGAAGGAGTTCATTTAAAGGAGATACGCAGAACCTTTATTTTTAAATACATTTCTGAGTGGATAGTATCTCCATCCTTGACTCTTGTATGCTGCATAATTGGGAATAAAAAATATATTTTTGAGAGTTAAAATTGACCGCAAAGTTGGCATTCGAGCTGCCCCGCTGAGCCAGCCAGCCCTGAGTGTGTGACGTCACAGCGGGAACCGGTGCTATAGACCAAAGCCAGACTCGGCAGGCGAGAGTGGTTGCAATGGCCCCTTTGTTCAGATTTATTGGAGATTCTTCGGATTCCTCAGATAGTAATACATCTGACTGTGATAGTCCTGAAATTGGAGTGTGTACACATGCTACTGCTGTACATGTAGAACCGTATCATTTCGAACCATCAGAAAGTGAATCTGATAGTAACACAGAGGCCCCCACCTTACAAAATAAAGCCAGAGAGCAAAGCCATCTAGAGAATTGGATGGAATTGAACTGACAGTCTCATGTGACTCTCATTAAAACAGGATACCGGTAGGTGCTATAACTTATGCAACATACATGTACATCCATGCATTTTCACTGATAAAATGTAAAAAAGGCTAATTAAATAATCAGATGAACTGAGACAATCACATTCTGAAGCAAATTAAATAATATACCAGTAACTTATATACACAATACAAGTTACATGTATTAATCTAAATGCAGGTAAACGAGTGTTGTTTTTTGTTATGTAACCAAACGAGAGTCACATCTTACCCGTCTGTGTTCTCGCTTCTTGAAGGCCGAGCTTGTGGCTAATTGTTTTGAAACAATCCGTCATGCTCCGCCCCGGACATCCACTCCGGAGATTACGGATCTCCCATGCCAGCACCGATCCAGGACGGGAATTCCATCCCACCTGAACTCACAACCTGGTTTTCACCACTGCTTATTTAAAAGGTCGTTCTCAGACTCTGACTTTGCCAGAATGTCTCGTTTGTTTTCTCTAGCTGTTTGTGCCGTTCATGCTTTTCACGGTTTTTCCCCTCTAGCTATTTTTCTAGTTCATGCTTTTTGCACCAAGGGTTTTTTCTTGTTCATGATTTTTGGCGCCCTGTGATGACCTGGCGACTTGTCCAGGGTGTACCCTGCCTTTTGCCCGTAGTCAGCTGGGATAGGCTCCAGCTTGCCTGCGACCCTGTAGAACAGGATAAAGCAGCTAGAGATAATGAGATGAGATGATTTTTGGCTTTAGTGTTTTTGTCCTTACCTGTCTCATGTTTTTGTCAGGTTTTTGTCTCTTGTTACCCGGACTATTTTTGCCATTTGTGTTTTTGTCCTGTTTTGCTACCTTTTTGCCACACCCTTTTTTTCCCTGGATTAAAATCACCTTTAGACAGCAGGCCAGGACTCTGCTGTCTACCTTCATCTTAACAAAAAAGGACACTCATTTCAGGATTGCAACGTACGCATTTTAGCTAGAGAGGATCGTTGGTATGAGTGAGGAGTTAAAGAAGCCATTTTTGTCAACCTGGAACAGCAATCACTGAACAGAGGTGGGGGTCTAAAGGCCTCTGCATGCTCTTGCGACAAGGCTTTCGCAGACAGCTTTTCGCAGACAGTTGTAATTTATCGTTGAGCGGGGAGTAATAGGCGTGCGCGATGTTATTCACCGCTACAACGCAAGGGGGCGCGAAGTCACGAAATCGCTAGGAGTAGTTGGTGGGTGTGGTTAGTGGAGTGTTTATCCTCCAGTTACTTATAATGACTAGAACTGGAGTCGTATAGATGTACGTACTTCCTCACTTCCTCGATCAACCGCTCTTCGTGCTGCTCCATCTTCGCTCGTGTTTTTAAAAATGGCAGTCATGAAAACAAAACAAACCGGGAAAGTAGGGAAGCGGAAGTGCGTGTACAGCGGATGTAGAGTGGACCAATCAGAGCCCTCTTGTCTGCGACGCTGTCTGCAAGGCTTCTGCGGTGGTCACAATTTTTGGGAGGTGCGCGCAGAGCGTCTGCAAAGGTGGGGGGCTACACAGATGCTATCTGCGACACCGTCTGCGAGGACTGCGTTGTCAGCATAAATTGGCCTTAAGACATCATTTACAGTGGGGCAAAAAAGTATTTAGTCAGCCACCAATTGTGCAAGTTCTCCCACTTAAAAAGATGAGAGAGGCCTGTAATTTTCATCATAGGTACACTTCAACTATGAGAGACAGAATGGGGGGAAAGAATCCAGGAAATCACATTGTAGGATTTTTAATGAATTAATTGGTAAATTCCTCTGTAAAATAAGTATTTGGTCACCTACAAACAAGCAAGATTTCTGGCTCTCACAGACCTGTAACAACTTCTTTAAGAGGCTCCTCTGTCCTCCACTCGTTACCTGTATTAATGGCACCTGTTTGAACTCGTTATCAGTATAAAAGACACCTGTCCACAACCTCAAACAGTCACACTCCAAACTCCACTATGGCCAAGACCAAAGAGCTGTCAAAGGACACCAGAAACAAAATTGTAGACCTGCACCAGGCTGGGAAGACTGAATCTGCAATAGGTAAGCAGCTTGGTGTGAAGAAATCAACTGTGGGAGCAATTATTAGAAAATGGAAGACATACAAGACCACTGATAGTCTCCCTCGATCTGGGGCTCCACGCAAGATCTCACCCCATGGGGTCAAAATGATCACAAGAACGGTGAGCAAAAATCCCAGAACCACACGGGGGGACCTAGTGAATGACCTGCAGAGAGCTGGGACCAAAGTAACAAAGGCTACCATCAGTAACACACTAAGCCGCCAAGGACTCAAATCCTGCAGTGCCAGACGTGTCCCCCTGCTTAAGCCAGTACATGTCCAGGCCCATCTGAAGTTTGCTAGAGAGCATTTGGATGATCTAGAAGAGGATTGGGAGAATGTCATATGGTCAGATGAAACCAAAATAGAACTTTTTGGTAAAAACTCAATTTGTCGTGTTTGGAGGAGAAAGAATGCCGAGTTGCATCCAAAGAACACCATACCTACTGTGAAGCATGGGGGTGGAAACATCATGCTTTGGGGCTTTTTTTCTGCAAAGGAACCAGGACGACTGATCCGTGTAAAGGAAAGAATGAATGGGGCCATGTATCGTGAGATTTTGAGTGAAAACCTCCTTCCATCAGCAAGGGCATTGAAGATGAAACGTGGCTGGGTCTTTCAGCATGACAATGATCCCAAACACACCGCCCGGGCAACGAAGGAGTGGCTTTGTAAGAAGCATTTCAAGGTCCTGGAGTGGCCTAGCCAGTCTCCAGATCTCAACCCCATAGAAAATCCTTGGAGGGAGTTGAAAGTCCGTGTTGCCCAGTGACAGTCCCAAAACATCACTGCTCTAGAGGAGATCTGCATGGAGGAATGGGCCAAAATACCAGCAACAGTGTGTGAAAACTTTGTGAAGACTTACAGAAAACATTTGACCTCTGTCATTGCCAACAAAGGGTATATAACAAAGTATTGAGATGAACTTTTGTTATTGACCAAATACTTATTTTCCACCATAATTTGCAAATAAATTCTTTAAAAATCAGACAATGTGATTTTCTGGTTTTTTTTCTCATTTTGTCTCTCATAGTTGAGGTACACCTATGATGAAAATTACAGGCCTCTCTCATCTTTTTAAGTGGGAGAACTTGCACAATTGGTGACTGACTAAATACTTTTTTGCCCCACTGTATCAGCCACCTACAATGCAGTCCTTGGCACACTTCCCAGACAACTGAATGCACACCAAAACCCAGCTGTTTTCTGTGACTCACAAGAGGACAGAGAGAATCAGCATTCCATTGATCACCTTAACAGGCAATCCATTGATCACCCTAACAACTCTCGAGGCCCCCGGTGACCCACACCAACAGGAGGACTCAACGACACCTTAGATGAGCTTTTCATCCATGAGAGGATAAATACCTGATACCCCCTACAAGTCAGACAGAACAGAAGAAGCCTTTCGGATGAGAGGTGAAACATCTTCAAGAATCTTCAAGCAAGTCCAGTTGCTCTCTTTTACCACCCACAGTTACTATGACCTGGATGACAGAATCTTCACAGACATGTTTCCACGCACTTTGAGTTGAGAACCCTTCGACTGGTGCGGGAGTATGAGAGGACTTCTAGAAAACTGGCAGACTACAGGAACCACCTGCATTTCAACCCGAGATGCCGACAATCCAACATTATCCCCACTAGCCTACACCTGCATTCAATGGTCAAAGGACACAGAGCTGAAATAATCCTCCAGAAAGCCCAGAAGCAGCTTCTCAATGAGAGAGTGAGACAAGTACATTTCACCATCGATGCTGTCCAGAACAAGACTGAACTGATGTTTGAAGAGTTGACAGTACTTCTTCCCAGTGAAGTTTTGGAACAAGTCTCTGATTTCATGGAGAAGGCACAGATTTCACAACATACCAAAGGCAAGGAACGACAGATGCGCAAATTTCAAACATTGCTGTCTAAAACCACCTCCTCCAGCAAGACAGAAGTGCTGACTTGGAGGAAGAAATCTGGCCAGGCTACACAACCAGACATAGAAGAGAAATGAGTGAAGAACTTATCCGACAGGGTACTCACCCAACCAGAGAAAGATGTTTTATCCAAGGGACTTAACTTTGCAGTTTCACCAGAGCAGATACCAGTGGTAGATCTCATCACAGCCACAGAGTCAGCCATCAGAAACAACAATCTGACCAACACAGAGGCAGAACAACTTAGACTGAAGATATCAGCTGCTCTGTCCAGTGCAAAAGCACCCCCCTCCAACCTCACCAGCCAAGAAAGGAGGGCTCTTACATTGCTTCAAAGAGACCGGGACACCACCATCCTTCCTGCTGACAAAGGGAGATGCACAGTTGTGCTAAACACAGCGGACTACCACTCAAAGATGACCAGTCTCCTCAATGACACAACCACCTATGAAACCTTAAGGCGGGACCCCACCAGTTGTTTCTTTTTGTAAGTTGTTAGCTGCCTGCAACAACTAGAAAAGGACCAAGCCATCAACCGATCTCTGTACTGCAGATTGTACCCTGGGGAAGCCGTTCCTCTCATATACGGACTCCCCAAGATTCACAAGGAAGGAGCTCCACTCAGACCTATCATCAGCAGTATAAACTCTGTCACCTATAACATTGCCAAACACCTAGCCACCATCCTGGCTCCTCTTGTTGGGAATATGCTACATCACGTCAAAAACTCCCAAGATTTTGCTACTAAAGTTGCAGACCTCAAACTAGACTTAGATGAAACTATGGTTTCTTACAATGTCACTTCTCTTTTCACCTGCATTCCCACCACAGAAGCAGTCAAATCTGTTAGAAAATGACTCCTTCAAGACAACACCCTACTGGATAGAACGAACCTCACCACGGACCAGATTTGCACCCTGCTTGACCTCTGCCTGACTACCACTTATTTCCAGTTTAATGAAAAAAAGTTTCTACAGACAGAAGCATGGATGTGCCATGGGCTCACCAGTGTCCCCTATTGTGGCCAATCTTTACATGGAGGAAGTGGAACATAAAGCTTTGACCACTTTTTCAGGAGTTGCTCCCAGCCACTGGTTCAGATATGTGGATGACACCTGGGTTAAAATCAAAACCCATGAAGTGGAAGCCTTCTCTAAGCACATCAATGCAGTGGATATCAACATCAATTTCACTCGGGAGGACGTCAGTGGGAATAATCTAGCCTTCTTGGATTGTGATGTACACATTAGACAAGACAGAAGCCTTAGCATCGAGGTCTACCGGAAACCCACACACACAGACCAGTACCTACTCTTCGACTCTCACCACCCACTGGAACACAAATTGGGGGTCATTAGGACCTTGCAACACAGGGCTCAGAACATCCCTACAATGGTAGAGGGAAAAGAGAAGGAGCAGAATCACATCAAGAAAGCATTTCAGAACTGCAGGTATTCCAACTGGTCTTTCTTCAAGAGCAGAAAAAGGAACATAACGGGCAAGGAGGAGAACAGGAACAAATGCAAGAACATTGTCATTCCCTACATTTCTGGTCTATCTGAGAAACTCAGGAGGATCTTCTACAAACACAACATTCCGGTACATTTCAGACCCAGTAACACCCTGAAGCAGAAACTGATCCACCCTAAGGACAGAATAGCCAGACACAAACAGGACAACATAGTGTATGCAATTCAGTGCAGTGAGGAATGCACGGACTCGTACAGTGGTGCTTGAAAGTTTGTGAACCCTTTAGAATTTTCTATATTTCTCCATAAATATGACCTAAAACATCATCAGATTTTCACACAAGTCCTAAAAGTAGATAAAGAGAACCCAGTTAAACAAATGAGAGAAAAATATAATACTTGGTCATTTATTTATTGAGGAAAATGATCCAATATTCCATATCTGTGAGTGGCAAAAGTATGTGAACCTTTGTTGTCAGTATCTGGTGTGACCCCCTTGTGCAGCAATAACTGTAAGTAAATGTTTCCGGTAACTGTTGATCAATCCTGCACACCAGCTTGGAGGAATTTTAGCCCATTCCTCCATACAGAACAGCTTCAACTCTGGGATGTTGGTGGGTTTCCTCACATGAACTGCTCGCTTCAGGTCCTTCCACAACATTTCGATTGGATTAAGGCCAGGACTTTGACTTGGCCATTCCAAAACACTAACTTTATTCTTCTTTAACCATTCTTTGGTAGAACGACTTGTGTGCTTAGGGTCATTGTCTTGCTGCATGACCCACCTTCTTCTGAGATTCAGTTCATGGACAGATTTCCTGATATTTTCCTTTAGAATTCGCTGGTATAATTCAGAATTCATTGTTTCATCAATGATGGCAAGCCGTCCTGGCCCAGATGCAGCAAAACAGGCCCAAACCATGATACTACCACCACTGTGTTTCACAGATGGGATAAGGTTCTTATGTTGGAATGCAGTGTTTTCCTTTCTCCAAACAAAACGCTTCTCATTTAAACCAAAAAGTTCTATTTTGGTCTCATCCATCGACAAAACATTTTTCCAATAGCTTTCTGGCTTGTCCATGTGATCTTTAGCAAACTGCAGACAAGCAACAATGTTCTTTTTGGAGAGCAGTGGCTTTCTCCTTGCAACCCTGCCATGCACACCATTGTTGTTCAGTGTTCTCCTGATGATGGACTCATGAACATTAACATTAGCCAATGTGAGTGAGACCTTCAGTTGCTTAGAAGTTACCCTGGGGTCCTGTGACCTCGCCAACTATTACACGCCTTGCTCTTGGAGTGATCTTTGTTGGTCGACCACTCCTGGGGAGGGTAACAATGGTCTTGAATTTCCTCCATTTGTACACAATCTGTCTGACTGTGGATTGGTGGAGTCCAAACTCTTTAGAGATGGTTTTGTAACCTTTTCCAGCCTGATGAGCATCAACAACGCTTTTTCTGAGGTCCTCAGAAATCTCCTTTGTTCGTGCCATGATACACTTCCACAAACATGTGTTGTGAAGATCAGACTTTGATAGATCCCTGTTCTTTAAATAAAACAGGGTGCCCACTCACACCTGATTGTCATCCCATTGATTGCAAACACCTGACTCTAATTTCCCCTTCAAATTAACTGCTAATCCTAGAGGTTCACATACTTTTGCCACTCACAGATATGTAATATTGGATCATTTTCCTCAATAAATAAATGACCAAGTATAATATTTTTGTCTCATTTGTTTAACTGGGTTCTCTTTATCTACTTTTAGGACTTGTGTGAAAATCTGATGATGTTTTAGGTCATATTTATGAAGAAATATAGAAAATTCTCAAGGGTTCACAAACTTTCAAGCACCACTGTATATTGAGGAAACGAAACAACCGCTTCACAGGCATATGGCTCAACACAGGAGAGCCAGTTCCTCAGGCCAGGACTCTGCTGTCTACCTTCATCTTAACAACAAAGGACACTCATTTCAGGATTGCAACGTACGCATTTTAGCTAGAGAGGATCGTTGGTATGAGCGAGGAGTTAAAGAAGCCATTTTTGTCAACCTGGAACGGCCATCACTGAACAGATGTGGGGGTCTAAGACATAATTTATCAGCCACCTACAATGCAGTACTTGGCACACGACCCAGACAACTGAATGCACACCAAAACCCAGCTGTTTTCTGTGACTCACAAGAGGACAGAGAGAATCAGCATTCCATTGATCACCTTAACGGGCAATCCATTGATCACCCTAACGAATCTCGAGGCCGTTCATATCCAGCCCCCAGTGACCCACACCAACAGGATGACTCAATGACACCTTAGATGAGCTTTTCATCCATGAGAGGATAAAGACCTGATACTCCCTACTAGTCAGACAGAACTGAAGAAGCCTTTCGGATGAGAGGTGAAATGTCTTCAAGAATCTTCAAGCAAGTCCAGTTGCTCTCTTTTACCACCCACAGTTACTATGACCTGGATGACTGAGAATCTTTACAGACATTAAATCACATTTATTGGATTACTGTCTGTTGTGCGTTTTTCTGCTTCTGGATCCAAGCTTCACCTCCATCACCCATAACACAATCTGACTTTCATTTCTTCATTGATTCACGTCTTCTGCATAAGGGCGAAATATTGCTACTGAAGCAAGCATATCCAGCAGGGGGAAGCATATCCAGTGGAGAAATCTGACGAATGGTCCATTCGTTCTCCATTTTCTCCATACTGAGTAGAAGAAAGAAGAAACCTTTATTTGGTCACATGCACACTTCAAGCACAGTGAAATTCATCCTCTGCATTTAACCCATCTGAAGCAGTGAACACACACACACACACACTCAGAGCAGTGGGCAGCCACACCAGAGCACCTGGGGAGCAGTCAGGGTACCTTGCTCAAGGGCACCTCAGCCCAAGGCCGCCCCACATCAACCTAACTGCATGTCTTTGGACTGTGGGGGAAACCGGAGCACCCGGAGGAAACCCACGCAGACAGGGGGAGAACATGCAAACTCCACACAGAAAGGCCCTCGCCGGCCGCTGGGTCCACTCCGGGAGAACTGGTGCAATTGAACTTTCTTTCCTTTTCTTGTAGTTTTCTTTTCCTTCAATTGTTGGTACTGCAGCCTCTTTCAATACAGGCTTATAGCTAACACTCCTCAACAGATCAGAGGTTTCGTACAAGTCCTCAGTAAAATGTGCAGAGGAGAGACCACTTCACTTCATAGACACCCAATCCATGAATTTCTCGCAAAACGCATCCAAATCTTTGCAGTTTGAACATTCTTGGGCCATGAATGCAACATAAATCCACCTTCTGTCGTGTTGCTGCACCCGCCAGCAACACATCTACGTGGCATGGCAATAAATTAGCTCAAAATGGAGGCTCGAAGTTGCAGTTAGCTCTATGTTTTTAGTATAGCGGAAATGACGATGAGATCGATGGCCTTCCTGCTGTGACGTCACAGATGTCAAGGTTATTCACTCAGACCGCTACCTATATGAATCACTTTAATCGTAAAAATTGCTATATTAGATTTATTATTAATGCTTAAAATTATTCCTATGCCATTCTTGAAGTCTCAAGGCATTTATAAACAAAAAGTAAGGCCATGGTTCTGCATATCTCCTTTAAATACAAATCTTCGAAAATTCCTTCTCATTAACAGTGAAGTGCAGTGTCAACCCACCAGACACAAGGAACCAAATCAAAAATATTTTGCACAGTTACAGACTTTATTTCTGCCATTAAAACTGACTCAATTTACTAAACAGGCACAAAAAGTAAATCAGAAGATTAGTCATTACTATTCTGGTTTACCACATTTGCATTTACATGACTTTCCTTCACAAAGTGCATAATAATTAGATTGAGATTATTTTAATGAGCCACTCTTTCAGTTCATCAAGGTTGATATTAATTTCCGACATTGTTGCTGCACAAGTTATTTTTGGCCAATGAAAAACTGGAGGTTTTCATTTATACATTTATTTATTTGCCATGTGTGTCACTAGACTTTGGCTGATAGAGCTCTGAATATTTTTAAACCACAAGACTTTATAGATCATCATTTGCACAGTTGCACTAAATTTTTTTTTTTTTGCAAGTGTCTGGATGTAATTCTAATATGTTCCAATTCCAGTCAGACCAATACACACAGTTACATTTGTGTAATAAATCGCATATATAGGTAGGCAATATGATATGGCACTAGAGGGCTAGCCCTGGATGTATGAAACATAACGGTTAGTGACACCCTGCATTTGAAGAGTGTACTCTTAAAAAAGAGAATAATTTTAGTTCAATAACCAGTGAAACCATTTTGAAACCAGTGAAACCATATCATCTGATAGGTCCTTATTAATGAAACAATAACTAAAAAATCCTGAAGCTTTTCCATTCACAGGTTCTTTTCAGATGGTTCATAGAGCCATTTAAAGGCCCTAAATCACCTGGATCCAAGTAATGGAATGAAACATGCAATATTTCCATATGTACAGTATTTTGTTAGCCCTCCAACAAAACAGAAACCACACTTACTCTCTAAACATTCAGGTTGTATGAGATTCAAAAACACTACCAGTGCTCATGCTATATACACTTACACTTTTTGGCTTTATCATGGCCAAAATTATGGTGGTTTTCAAGCCTGTCCTGAGAGAACTGGGCATGAGGTGGGAATGCACACTGGATGGGGCACCAGTCCATTGTGGTGCTCCTAACAGTGCGATCCTGGCAAATTTAAAATGAGTGGGGCAGGTAATATAGTGTGTGCACATTACTGTTGGTGCATATTTGTACCAGTATTAATGCAAGGCATAGCACTCATGCCAACAGTAAAACAGCATCTTGCAGTTAAGATGATCTAATAAAGATCAGATAACAGAGCAAACAAAATAAATAAAATCAGAGAGACCTCACAATCACATGTTGAAAGTCCTGTATGACTTTCAATAACCATGCTTATTTGAAGGCTTGTGCGACAGTGTATAGGTTTGAGGATCAGAGTAGAAGTGGTGGCAGGTGCCATTACTGGCATATTATCACAAAATATGTAAACAAAAACTCATATTCTATGGCTACTTTTCTTCTCCCATGCCAAAATGCTATCCTGTAACACACAAAGGAAGGACGAGCATTTAGATTCAAAACAGAAATGTACTGTATACTGTCCTTGATTTGCAGGTAGCTTTAAAAGGTGTTTAAATATGTGATTATGCAATGACAAAAGCATTAGCAGCAAACTTTTCAGAGCATGTGAATATGTTAATAAAGTTTGACATTTACAAAGCATTTGTAGCCTATAACCATAACTGCAATCTCCTTCCCTGCATGCACAAGTAATGCATCCATATGAATAAAGCTGAAGGTTCAATGAGTGTATATCATAAACCAAAAAAACAAATGTGGAGTCACCATATAAAATTCTAATTAGGATTAACAGAGGATTAAGAAGAAGAAGAATTATGATGATGCTGTGTTTGACTCAGAGTCACAATTTATAAGTCCCAACCTCCAACCAGAAAAAAAAAAAAAAACTAAGAAATCACCCCTCAACTTGAAATTCCTACTCATCGTCTTAAGGTAGTCTTTTCAACTATGATTTCCATACCAGTTCATGGAGTTACCTCAAATCAACACACAGCATCAGAAGTAAATAAAGTAGCATTTCTGACCTAGATTTTTTTTTTAATTAATGTTCATTTAAGTCTTTGGTATAGAGGTACAGTATGTCTTCAGTCTTTGTTTAAAGATAGCCAGTGACTCAGGTGTTCAAAAAGCCAGAGGAAGTTCATTCCACTACCTGTGTACCAGGACAAAGAAGAGTCTTGTTGTAGGTCTTGCTTTTATCTTGAGGAATTGCTGGGTTTCACGTGATTTCACATCCGCCTCATTAGTTATTCAAAACTTTAGCTGGTGGTCTACCAAAGCGTTTGTACGGAGAAGGTGCATTGCTCACATGAAAAATGCCTTAAGCTTGCATTATTTTAGGTTGTCCGAATCGATCAAACCATGAAACTGAAAAGTTTCTTCAGAGTTCCCCATGAACCAATAAAAAAGGGTGAACGAACACAGGATTTTACAAAAAGACATTGAGAAAGGTGGCTTTTGAACCCCTCACTGAAATCAAAAAGAGCCCAGTCGAAGCATGCTTGAGTTTGCAGTGATCACTTGGTGAAAGGTTTGTATCTCCCTCTCAGCTATGTCCTTAGTGTTTTCCAAGTACTTTTCTTGCTATGTGTCGTTATTTTATGGTACTTTTTTTGTCACAAAGTG
The DNA here is from genome assembly GCF_027579695.1 of Neoarius graeffei. Classification (NCBI taxonomy): domain Eukaryota; kingdom Metazoa; phylum Chordata; class Actinopteri; order Siluriformes; family Ariidae; genus Neoarius; species Neoarius graeffei. The sequence goes on from NC_083575.1 coordinate 51,817,115, forward strand.
CTAAAGTCCCCAGCTGCTTCTTTATTTACTCCTGACAAAGTCCATATGCATGAAGGTCACAACAAAATTCTTACCTAGCCATACAGTTACAATGCGCCATGATCACTTCTCCGTCTTGTTTAACTAAGATCCAGGTCTTTAAAGGAGTTTCTGATGATCTTTGTGAATGATCTACCTGAGAGATAAGAGTTAACACAAGTGAGAATCAAGCAAACTGTTGTTTGTTTACACTTTAACTTGTAGCGCTTCGTTGTAAAGACGCGAAGGAAAAGCTTAAAAAAAACTTATACAGGCAAAAACAATACAGGATTAATTCGGCAGCGACTTGATACCGAGGTCATTTACCCAGCTACATACAAAAAAGTTGTAAGCCTCCATACTCTTTCACACTTTCATCTGTTTTGCAGTGTAGAAGGACGTCTGCAACACCAGATAGTTCGAGATGTCGGGGAACTCGACTGAAGGGTAGTTGTGAGTGTCAGTTTCAATTCAGTTCAAATTCAAAGGGTAGATGTTGTATAGTTGTTGTCACACGCTTATCTTAAAACACTGTGTTCAGCTGTTGTTCATACCTTGTTCAAGATGGTGGAAGATGTTCAAGATGGAGGCAAGCAGGTAAGTAGCAAGCAGGCAGAGGGAGAGAGGCAATGGCAGGCAAGCAAGCAAGGAGAAGGGGACAATGGCAGGCAGGCAAGCAGGTGGCACACAGTAAAGTAAATCCAAATTGTTTGTAATTCCAAATAAGGCTAGGTAATCCAAATATAATGGTTCAAAATATAGGGTTCAAAGAAGTAAAACTATAATATTTGTTTTCCAAGTTCAATGTTTCTAAATCCCAAAAGATACAGGCTTAAAGCGGTAAAAAACTATCACTACCACATCTTCCTTTGTGGCGGCACGGTGGTGTAGTGGTTAGCGCTGTCGCCTCACAGCAAGAAGGTCCTGGGTTCGAGCCCTGTGGCCGGCGAGGGCCTTTCTGTGTGGAGTTTGCATGTTCTCCCCGTGTCCGCGTGGGTTTCCCCCACAGTCCAAAGACATGCAGGTTAGGTTAACTGGTGACTCTAAATTGACCGTGAGTGTGAATGGTTGTCTATGTGTCAGCCCTGTGATGACCTGGCGACTTGTCCAGGGTGTACCCTGCCTTTCGCCCGTAGTCAGCTGGGATAGGCTCCAGCTTGCCTGCGACCCTGTAGAAGGATAAAGCGGCTAGAGATGATGAGATGAGATCTTCCTTTGTCTAACTGAGACTGACTACCAAGTGGGAGGCAGACATTTTTACCTGGTCAGGTGACCAAAGGCTATGTCAGAATAAAAGTCCATGGCCCAAGGCCAGCAAATCTTAACCAAAGTAAGAGTCTAAACTAAGGAAACTAAATTTGGCTCCAACAGTAGTTTTCGAGATCGTATGACGAATCCTTCTTTCCCAGACTGTAGGGGTCGATTCCATTGCACATACAGTAGCAATCTTCTGAATATAACTAAAGCAAGCAATGGCTTCTAGATTACGAGCATACTTGATAAGTTATCGCTTGTTGTTTTCACTACAGCAGCCGTTTAAACCACCAGCTATTTCACTTACGGTAAAACCACTAAGAAAAGTCATGTGACTGAAACCCAGCAATAGTGGATCTAATTGAGCCCTGTTAGAGGCTTCATGCCTCACCCCAACACCACCCACACTAAGTGTCTCATCTCATTATCTCTAGCCGCTTTATCCTGTTCTACAGGGTTGCAGGCAAGCTGGAGCCTATCCCAGCTGACTAAGGGCGAAAGGCAGGATACACCCTGGACAAGTCGCCAGGTCATCACAGGGCTGACACATAGACACAGACAACCATTCACACTCACATTCACACCTACGGTCAATTTAGAGTCACCAGTTAACCTAACCTGCATGCCTTTGGACTGTGGGGGAAACCGGAGCACCCGGAGGAAACCCACGCGGACACGGGGAGAACATGCAAACTCCGCATAGAAAGGCCCTCGCCGGCCATGGGGCTCGAACCTGGACCTTCTTGCTATGAGGCGACAGCGCTAATCACTACACCACCATGCCGCCCACACTAAGTCTATGGTTTTATATTTATTACATACTTTCATGCAGTGTAATTTGGTACTGTGCTTACAGCATTGCTAAGAAATGTAGAGAAGCTTGTTTATATAAGAAGAAGAGAGGGTCCCATATACGATTCGTACATTGGGGGAGTGCCTGTTAGAGAGCGCACTTGTCCTGGGCCATCGGCATAGTGAGGTAGGGTGGCCAGTTCCTTTCCTCGCTGCCTTCTTCCCCCAGTGTTTCCACCAGGTCCCCATTCACTGCTGGGTGGACAGGGAGCGAGCCCCAGATCCCCGTCGAGCCGAGGCTCGATCCGGGGACCGTTCGTTTAGTGGTCAAGCGCTTTAACCACTTGGCCACTTCACCTCCTGTTTATATAAATCTTTATCTGGAAGTTTAAAAGCCCTTGCTAATAGGACTAAAAATAAGTGTACTTTTTGTGTATGTTTTCCTTTTTTGGACGGGATATAAATGTTCACTAAAAAGTCAAATATCTCTTTTTAATATATCATATTATTGTAACCTTAACTATTTAGTTAGCAATGTAATGTGAGTCAAATGAACACCTTTTATCCTATTAACTAGCGACTTACCCACTCATTATTCCATTTGAATTACAGCAAGATTTAATGTGGAAATAAGAAGTAGCATTTACTTTTACCAGCTGTTTACCTGCTTCTCTTCTTCTATCTTTTACTTTTTCAAATTTGTTTCTCTTTCAAGGAAGAAACTGCACAGGATGCACACTGCGTGTAACCCCACAAAAACAGATCCAAAACAATCAAGGAGTCGCAGAGGCGCCATTAAATGGATGATCATTGTTTAAGTGTTTGAAAAGAATATTTTGCCTTTCAAGAATTTTTAGTGCCAGAATGATCCTATACATTGTTCTGGAGTCAGTAATCATCGGCTTTCAGTAAGGTTTTGATCAAGCAGGCTGCCACCAAAGATAACACATTGTACACATATTTTCTTCTTAAGTGGTCACTCTACTGAATAACAAGTGTTTTCTCCCATTGTCTCCCAAGCGATTTTATTAACAGAATACCCATACTGCACTGGGATACGTAATTTGTCGACATGCATAAGACAAAAGCCTGGAATGACGAAATTCATGGAACCTCAGTCTCAACAGTGGGGACAAAAGCTTTCAATGTCAACAAGAAGCATTTAATGCTTCATTCATCAAGAAAGCAAGTAATTAAAAGTGCATCACATATGAGTTACAACATTTTTACACGTTTCAGAATGGTTCTCAATGTTCATGATTGGAAATCTCAACACTTAAATTGTTCAAATAATAATAATAATTTAAAAAACATTCACTGTTAGTGGCTATTAAAAATGAAAATCTTTCTTAGTATTATTGTTTTATAAAAATAACTAATATGTAATGTGTGTCTAAGTTTATTTTGCAATGGAACTGATAACAGTTGCATGTGTTTACTTTGGTATGGTTTATTAAATCAGCAGGAGATGAGGCAAGCAGGAAAACTGCAAGTGAGAGGCACCAGGGAGGAACATTAGATCTAATTCTGAGTGTTCAACGTTACATTTGGATATTTCCGGATTTTCACTGTCTAACAATAGGCCTCATTTATAAACCTTTTAGTGATATTAAAATGTTTTGGGCCAAATTAAACTAAAATTATTGGTAATTATCATTAGTAATTATAATTTTTGGTAATTCTTATTTTCTAAAGGACTTTCACTTGCAGATTACCAACAGATTAACAGCGCATCTGATTTACATTTAGTGATGCCCATAAATCTCTGTAAAATACAAGGCTGAAAACGGGGTGTGACTAAATGGCAAAAACCTGTCCTAAACACCATTTCATCTCATCTCATCATCTCTAGCCGCTTTATCCTGTCCTACAGGGCCGCAGGCGAGCTGGAGCCTATCCCAGCTGACTACGGGCGAAAGGCGGGGTACACCCTGGGCAAGTCGCCAGGTCATCACAGGGCTGACACATAGACACAGACAACCATTCACACCTACAGTCAATTTAGAGTCACCAGTTAACCTAACCTGCATGTCTTTGGGGGAAACCGGAGCACCCGGAGGAAACCCACGCGGACAACATGCAAACTCCACACAGAAAGGCCCTCGCCGGCCACAGGGCTCGAACCCAGAACCTTCTTGCTGTGAGGCGACAGCGCTAACCACTACACCACCATGCCACCCTCCCTTAAACACCATGTGTTCTAAATCTTTCAGTAATACAGCTTAGCCATGTAAAGCATATCGACTGCCACAGATGTAAATTAACTCTAACTCCAACTTCTTTTAAAAGGTTCCATTTCTTTTGTCTTAATTGAGTAGCTACTCTTATTTGTCTTAATTTATAGATTTATTTTTGACTGCTTTCTTTCATATATCATATATGAAATTACCTAGTTTCACAAAATGTTCATTTAATTTGTGTATGCAATTGAATAATAAAAAAGCAGTAGCTTTCATAGCATATGAACAGTTTTCTGAAAAAACTGGATATTCATGAATATACTGTATAAATGCATTTGTATTCACTTTCAGGTGCCATGTCTGAAGTAAACTAAATACAGTTCTTTATGAAAAAGATACTGTTAGAGCTATTAATATGTCTCTGCTTCTGTCATTGGGTGGTGTAGTGGTAAGCACTGCCGCCTCACAGCAAGAAGGTTCTGAGTTCGAGCCCCGTGGCCAACGGGGGCCCTTTCTGTTTGCATGTTCTCCCCGTGTCTGCGTGGGTTTCCTCTGGGTGCTCCGGTTTCCCCTGCAGTCCAAAGACATGCAGTTAGGTTAACTTGCTCATAGATGTGAGTGTGCAGAAAGGAACCAGCCACCCTTCTGCTGCAATTCTGGCCAAGTCAACCAAACATGGTTCGGCAGTGGCGATGACACTTTGTCATTGGGTAAAGAGCTAATTGTGATTTCTTTCTGTAAGGCATTACTTCTGTTTCACAGTGAACATCTCAAGATTTTTCAAATAGTTAAATTTCATTCAATTCAATTTTATTTGTATAGACCTTCTATGAAGAGACATTGTCACAAAGCAGCTTTACAGAAATTCATATTAAGATTTAAATCCATAATGAGCAAGTGGGAAGAAAATCTCCTGAGATTACTTAAAAGGGAACCCATCCTGTTCTGTGTGATGCCAAATAGTATAGTTTACAACTGTAGAAGAGTAAAGGCAAAGAGTAATAAATATATTGAAATGATGTTCGGTATGAGCATATTATGAATAGGAGTCCTGGAATAAGGACAGGACAGTCTTTGTGATTACAGCAGTAGTTACACATGCAATAGTTGATTGAAGCAAGGATCAGTCTTTAACTTTTGGAAGTGCATGTTTTTGGGTGTCTATGTGTGACCATCCACAACAGAAAACTGCAGAAGTAGAGCATCAGGATGAGTCGAGCAGGTATCCAGGGAGAGAGGAGCCACAGCAGTGGAAAGGTGTTAGGTTCCACCAGCAGGAGCGCACACACACTGCTTGAAAAAGGGAGAGGGCAGATTACTTGGTATGCGCTTATCCTGTAGGGGTTTAAAAGGGTGTACATTGTGATACCCTTTTTAAACCATCGTAGAAAAGGACAGAGTAGTTTATATGTGGTACTCTCTTTTTCTGATGAGAATATCCTTCAACATGAAAGAAAAGAGGCTTTCTTTCTGCAGAAAAAAAATATCCTTAGCCCAAGATGAACCTTTGAAATTCGGTTCCTCTCTGATACATCAGAGAATCGTCACATTTTTAAAGTTGAAAGCACATCAGGAAACTGTCTCTCAAGCTTGGTGTTCTGCTTGGAGATCAAGAAATATCCAGCAGGAATCAGCTGCCAAGGTAGCAGTCAGTTGCACTCCTTCATGGGAGTTTTCACAATCGCCAGGGTGTGTGGAACACCGAGGAGTGTCAAGAGACAGAACTCCTTTATGCTTCATACCCTCATGGCTCTGGGTTTGTGTTATGTATCGCATTCATATCCCAGTGTCCGATTCCATCTCTTCTGTGTATCCTGCTTTGTCTTTGTCTCCCACTAGCATGCTGGTGCATGCCATATCAACACTGTGTTTTGCTCTGTTTGTGTGTATCTTATTTGGATTTTGTATCCATATTCTCTGTCCTCTTGCTTAATACTATAGTCCATTATTTCTATAAGCTCCAGTTAGTTCAAAATGCAGCAGCAAGAGTCCTTACTAGAACTAGAAAATATGACCACATCAGCCCTGTCTTATCCACACTGCATTGGCTCCCAATCAAATTTCGTATTGATTATAAAATACTACTGTTGACCTATAAAGCGCTGAATGGTCTCGCACCACAGTACCTGAGTGAACTTCTGCTCCTATATGACCCACAACGCCTACTTAGATCAAAAGGTGCAGGCTATCTGCTGGTACCTCATATAGTGAAGGCTACATCAGGGGGCAGAGCCTTTTCTTACAAAGCCCCACAGTTATGGAACAGCCTTCCAAGTAGTGCTCGGGGAATCAGACACAGTCTCAGCGTTTAAGTATAGGCTGAAAACATATCTGTTTAGTCAAGCCTTTTGTTAATGGTGTTTATGAGGTAAAGGAGTAGATCTGGAGGGTCCTCAGACAGAGTATTTTGGTAAACTGGGATGTATGGATGCTGTCAGTCCCCACTCGCTTGCTCACTCGAGTTTGTTGACGGTGTAGTGGCTGCTGCTTTATGTCCCGGGGCTCCCTCATGCCTGTGTTACCTTCTGGCTCTCCCCTTTTAGTTATGCTGTCATAGTTAGTTGCCGGAGTCCCTGCTTGTACTCAGTGCAATATGTATACTCATCTCATCTCATTATCTCAAGCCGCTTTATCCTTCTACAGGGTCGCAGGCAAGCTGGAGCCCATCCCAGCTGACTACGGGCGAAAGGCGGGGTACACCCTGGACAAGTCGCCAGGTCATCACAGGGCTGACACACAGACACAGACAACCATTCACACTCACATTCACACCTACGGTCAATTTAGAGTCACCAGTTAACCTAACCTGCATGTCTTTGGACTGTGGGGGAAACCGGACCACCCGGAGGAAACCCACGCGGACACGGGGAGAACATGCAAACTCCACACAGAAAGGCCCTCGCCGGCCACGGGGCTCGAACCCAGGACCTTCTTGCTGTGAGGCGACAGCGCTAACCACTACACCACCGTGCCGCCCCAATATGTATACTGTTCCTACTTATTCAGGTGACATTGGGCATACCTACAGTAACAACCTGTGTTTCTCTCTCTCTCTCTCCCCCCCAAAAAAAAAAAAATCCGTCCCTCTGAGTTGCATGTCGGTCCTGGGATCGAGATGCTGACCTCTTCTGCTCCTCGGACCTGCCTGATCCATCCTGGTGCCCTGTGTCTGGTTGGAGTCTCATCGCATCGCTCCTGTGGAGGGCAGCCCCATGTGGACAATTGAGGGTTGCACCTGGAGGATGCTCTGGACTCTTGCAGTGGTGCTTTTGTGGCTGGGGGCTTTTTATTTTATTTATTTACTTCTTTTTAATGAGGAAAAAAACATTAGATATCTTACGATAATATACACATGGTCCTCAACATGGGACTGCAGTTAACTTGCTGACTTTAGGACTGCAGTTGACTTGCTGACTTTGGGACTGCGGTTGTCGTGAACGTTTTTGCGCTCGGGTTTCCATCGGTGGGGGGTTTATAGCATCAATGAAGCTGACTTTATGTTAGGACTGTTAATGTTATAGTCATGTTGTCTGTTGTTGCCCAAATGAGGATGGGTTCCCTTTTGAGTCTGGTTCCTCTCGAGGTTTCTTCCTCATGTCGTCTGAGGGAGTTTTTCCTTGCCACCGTCGCCACAGGCGTGCTCATTGGAGATAGATTAGGGATAAAATGAGCTCATGTTTTAAGTCATTCAAATTCTGTAAAGCTGCTTTGTGACAATGTTTATTGTTAAAAGCGCTATACAAATAAACTTGACTTGACTTGATTTCATAACTGAGATTTTGCCATCCTTTCTGATTCTAAAATTATAGACTTAGTAATCAGTGAATAAAATTATTACCTTCGTATTATATCATATAGTCATATGCTATTATATCAATAGCATATACATTTATAAATAGTCACTCACTCAGTGCGTTTACATGCACATAGAGAAAATCGAATTTCTGCCGTTGCTCAACTGAAATCGAAGTTCTAAATGGCATGGAAACACCTTAGCTCGGCTGAAATTGAACCGAACTTGATTTCTCGTAATCGAGCTACGCGACCTAGATTATGCAATTTTAGCCGAGCCACTTAGTGCATGTAAACCCTATTGAGCTACGTAGTGGAGCTACTTACTTCAGCACTGCCCCTTCCGGAAGTGACGAGTGACGAGACCACAAGCGGGAAACAAAACAGCCTCGGTCGGCATGACACTTCACCTTAGCCGCCACTTTATTAGGAACACTTGTGTCTGGGCATGTACGCACCCAGGGGCGCCGCTAGGGGGGGAAAGTTAGGACGATTCTAAGGGCCTGGCACTGACAGGGGGGCCTGTGAGGGATATTAATATTATTTTAATAGTATTGCCTTGTGTAAGTTTTTGAAATAAAATATTTCATTTCATCTGTTAAAATATGCAAATTATACATGGTTATGATTTGCTATAACATTTTTCTTGAATTATTTATGATATTGTCATTTCACCCCTCCACCCTTTTTACTAATGGTACAGTCTGATTCTGGGCGCGGGACACGTGAAATGTGTAGCTCCGTGTGTGCACAGCGCCGCTATTAGCGCAGCTTAGAGCAGCTGGCAGTTTTCCTATGTGCGCAACAGAGGTGAACATTCTAGAAGTTGCTAAGCAGGAGCAGGTGTGATGAATTATGAAGTCCGGATATCACACTGTGTGTGAAAAAAAAATCACCTTTTTTCATAGGTATCTTTATTGTATAATTAAGTCTAGGTGTTTTGCCATTGTTCATGTGTGGATTTGTTGATATTGTTAAGTATTTAACTTTAATATTTTGCACATTAGGGCGGCACGGTGGTGTAGTGGTTAGTGCTGTTGCCTCACAGCAAGAAGGTCCGGGTTCGAGCCCCGTGGCCGACGAGGGCCTTTCTGTGCGGAGTTTGCATGTTCTCCCCGTGTCCGCGTGGGTTTCCTCCGGGTGCTCCGGTTTCCCCCACAGTCCAAAGACATGCAGGTTAGGTTAACTGGTGACTCTAAATTGACCGTAGGTGTGAATGTGAGTGTGAATGGTTGTCTGTGTCTATGTGTCAGCCCTGTGATGACCTGGCGACTTGTCCAGGGTGTACCCCGCCTTTCACCCATAGTCAGCTGGGATAGGCTCCAGCTTGCCTGCGACCCTGTAGAAGGATAAAGCGGCTAGAGATAATGAGATGAGAATGAGATTTTGCACATTAGCTGTGGTCAGAGATATCATTGCTATTGTTCATGTGTGGATTTATTGATACTGTTGCTAAGTATTTAACTTGAATATTTGAACATTTGCTGTGTTTTCTAATAAATGTGTGATGCCTAAAAGAAACCAAAAACACTTAGTGGATTTCTTGCAGTGCACTCTGTAATTGTATCAAAAAACTAGTGTAGTTGTTCGTCAAGGCATACATTTGATCACATACAATAAGTCAATAAATGGAGGAAACAAAGGAATACATTTTGTAATCCTGATTATTGATGATGTTTGCTGGAGGGCTCTGGAGTATCCATAATGTGCATACAGAATGTTATAAATCCATACTGATACAGTGATGCATGCAATTTCTCTCAACACAAACATTTGGATTGAATGAACTCCATAGGCTACTGAGTGGCCTTATAATAGTTGCTCATAAAAGAAAAAAAAAAAATATATATATATATATATATATATATATATATATATATCTTCCATATATATCATTTTTAAGGCAACAGTCTATTCAGTCTAATTAGTTGGTAAGTTATTAGCATGTTAGCAGGCTAACAGTTAATATGTTCACCATTACAGATCAACTTCAACTTAGTGGCCATTTTATTAGGAACACTTCTGTTCGTACATACAAACTACAAACACTCTTCTTGTGAACACGGAACTGATAACTTTGTTTATACTCTTGAATAGCTCTTCTTCATGACGACAACCGGAAGTGTACCAACACGATGGGGCGTGTAGCGCCACCTGTGGCTCGGGTGCACAATGTACCTCACACAATAGCTTGATTTCCTTGTGTGCATGTAGGATTGGATTTCTCTGGCACCCCTGCTGGGACCCTTTGCTCGATTACCGACAGCAGCTCGATTTGGATGTGCATGTAAACGTACTGACTGGGAAGCAGGGATTGGCTGCATTTTGGTTAGGGAGTCATTCCGTGTATGTCATTTTATATGGATGCACCAATCTGACTAATTACTAACTAATCTGATACTGATATTACTTTAGCAACCAAGCTGGGTCTCTGCAAACTTTTGTGTTATGAAATATCAGAATGCTTTAAAAATAAGATAAACCCTCTGTTCACCTGCAAGTCATCCTTTCATCTGATACAATTAATTTTTACATTGGAGTGTGAATTATTTGTGCTACAGACTCTGGGACAGACTCAGGCAAAACAGCTGGCAGGGAGCTCCTTTCCCTCAAATCAGAGAAGTGTCAAGTTACCAAATGATTTGGACAAATGCCCCATGGTAATTTTTCTTACACCAAACATCAGGCTCACATAATAGCATTTTAAGGCTCACTGAATCTTAAAAAACTTGATGACTGTTTATTGGTGTCGGGGGCAGACGGAAATGAGGGTAGCAACTCAATTATAGTACAGCTTGGAAGAATCCTATGCCAGAAATACCAGCTGAATTCCCCACTTTGCCCTCTCCATTCTACTGACTCTTATAGTCAGAGCCAGTTGTAATGAGACAACCTTTGCACAGTGTTGTAAGGCAATCTCTGATACAATATATAAAAATAACTCAGAAATTTGTTTAATTCAGCATGATAATACTATTGCATCATTGGTTTGGAGGCCATGGCTCAGTGGTTAATTTCAGATAAGTCCAAGTCAACTTTATTGTCAGTGATGCCATATGTGCAGGACATACAGAGAACTGAAATTGCGTTTCCCTCTTATCCGCGGTGCAAACATTAATAAATGTGAAATATAAAATATAGGTACAAGATATAAACTTTAAAAAACTTAAAAAAAGGGGGGGGGTGTATATTTACACACACAAGCTAAAGCTATCTAAGAAAAGATAGCTCTAGCTTGTGTGTGTAAATACCCCCCCCCCCCCCCCCCCCCCCCCCCCCCCCCCCATTTAACATGGTCAAATTCTAGCTACTAAAGTTTTAGGTGGAGTTATTGGAGTTCTGGAGTTAATTTCATGATTTAGCAATTGTCATAGAAAAGAATCAACAGACAAGTAATTTTGACTGTGTGACACTCTCAGGGTTCTAGGAAATGAGGAATCCGGGAACAGGTCTCACACTGAAACACACACATGCACACAAACAGACACACAGCTTTGTGCTGGTTCTCTCTTTCTGCTCACTGGCTTCTCTTCCTGCAAGCACACAAACACATGCAGAACTAGTCAAACGTTTGGACACAAACCTGTTGTTGCCTGCTGGTTCAACCTGCCTCCTCTCCACCTACAGCTGATGCTCAGTCATGCCCCTGCCACCACATATCCCCACTGCCTGACTCAGGCCAGGGACCTGTCCAGCCTGCAGCTGACCCCCCCCTGGTGTGAGAGGTAATTTGCCACCACCATCTGTGTGTCCCAGCCTGTGGACCAACTCAAACTTAAATGGTTGACATGCCAGATACCAATGAATGAACCATTGGTGCAGAGCGTGATCAGAACAGAGAGTAAAGGGGTATCCCAGGAGGTAGTATCAGAGGGTGAGGACCACTCATTTAATGGCCAAATACTCTTTCTCGTTTATGCAGTACTTACTCTCCCACACTTTGAGCTTGTGGCTGATGTACAGCATTGGGTGCTCCTCCTCCACCTCCTGGGATAAAACAGCTAGTAATTTAGAGCTCATTGTGGGTAGTAAAATGAGCACTTTATCTCCCGGTGCAAATTCCCATAGCCGAGCACTCCTATTATACAGCTGGGATTGAATTTCTTGTGCGTGTAGCAAATTCTCCCAGGTTAAGTGACTCAACATGTGGAGTTTTGCTCACAGGTAAAGAATATACTCAATTTTATTTTTACTCGCAGAAGGTCACTCCTCCCAGTTTTCCCTAATGGCATCCAAGGATCCATGAGGCTTGTGACCATACAATAATTAAAATGGGGGGAGCCCCATAGAGGCTTGTGGGACCTCTCATCCTGAAAATACGAGTGGCTCCTGCCATCTATCCCAATGTCCCCATGAAAAAAACTTATAAATCATGTTTTTACGCATCTGATTATATCGTTCAGTGGATGATACACATTGGTATGAATAAATTTAATCCCTAGTAATTCATACAGTTCACAAAGTGTGCATGACATGACTGCTGTGCCTTGACCAGTCAGGATCTCTTTCAGGATCCCGACTCAGGAGATGACTCAGAAAAGTGCCTCTGCAACACTGCTTGCAGAAATGTTGCACAGGGGCACTGCTTCTTGGTATTATATTGTATCATCCATCCATCCATCCATCCATCCATCCATCCATCCATCCATTCATTATCTTTCTGGATAATATTCATTATCTATCAGGGTTACTGCATAATCCACTAAGCCTAGTACAAATCAATGCCCTTGTGCAATCTGGTCTAACAACCCAATGAAATTCATGCCAATTCTTTCGAAGGGGATATAGATCAGTGGTAAAGGGCACAATAGATCTTTTGGGGTGACTGGTGGATTCACCAGCTGACATTTATGGCATACCATGTGCCACCTGTGAACACTGTCATGAATGCCTGGCCAATAGACATGGGCCATGAGATGGTTCAGTGTTTTGTCCTGTCTTAAATGCCCAGCTATGGTATTATGATGAACCCCATGGAACAGAAGTTCCCTACACCTCTTCCAGACCAACAACTGGCTTGTCTCTTCTGTAGTTTGAGTGTCCTGCATTACTTGATATAACCTATATTTAAATATGGAAAAATAGAGGTGGGAAAGCACAATATTAGGCTGGGTTTTATGACCATCGATTACTCTCACTTGGTCAAAAGCATGTCTCATGGTCTCATCACGCGACTGCTTCAGCAGGAAATCCCCAAGGGGAATCCCTGGGTAGGGAATAGGGTGGAGCCCTTCCCACCCTCTGTGTTCCCATAATGTGGAGCTGACATAGATGGCCCCGAGACCGCCTCCTCAAACTGAGGCAAATGGGTTTTCTTTGAACTTTTAATTTTTTTGTGTGTAAACATTTTAAATTGTTCGATTTAAATACCTGACGCTTTAGCTGTATGTGATGTATGATCTTCAAACTCTTCAAATAGATTATTAGCAAGCATGTAAGGAGCAGGCGGCACGGTGGTGTAGTGGTTAGCGCTGTCGCCTCACAGCAAGAAGGTCCTGGGTTCGAGCCCCGTGGCCGGCGAGGGCCTTTCTGTGTGGAGTTTGCATGTTCTCCCCGTGTCCGCGTGGGTTTCCTCCGGGTGCTCCGGTTTCCCCCACAGTCCAAAGACATGCAGGTTAGGTTAACTGGTGACTCTAAATTGACCGTAGGTGTGAATGTGAGTGTGAATGGTTGTCTGTGTCTATGTGTCAGCCCTGTGATGACCTGGCGACTTGTCCAGGGTGTACCCCGCCTTTCGCCCGTAGTCAGCTGGGATAGGCTCCAGCTTGCCTGCGACCCTGTAGAAGGATAAAGCGGCTAGAGATAATGAGATGAGATGAGATGTAAGGAGCAGCTAGTAATGTAAGAATAGCTGCTAGTCAGTATCGATTATTTTTATCGAAATATTATTTGCCACAAAGTACTTGGCAATTAAAATATTTGCAGTGGAGTATATTAAGGAATATACAGTAACAATTAATTTAAGAAAGCACACACACCAACCCCCTGATATATTATATTACATTATACATATTATGTGAGGTTCAGTTAGCATTGCACAGAAACAGCTGGTAGAATTGTCCTTCAAAGGGTTCATTTTTTTTTCTTTTATACTTTCAGTATATTTCAGAACCTGTACTTTTACTTAAGTAAAGAATTTAAATCAGTACTTCTACTTTTACCAGAGTATTTTTACACAAGTATCTGCATTTCAACTTAAGTAAAGAATGTATGTATTTTTGTGACTTCTGCAAGACAGTGTAACAATGAACAGCACACTTATTTTGGTTTTATTCACTTAGGTCTGTGAACACATGCTGCACAACCATTACACTGTTGTAGATTACATCAGAATACACTTCAGAACCTATAGAGAAAGAGGGAGTGAGGTGGTCTAAATGGATATCAGTGGAGTTTCTGTTTCACACAAGTGGAAAAAAATAGAGATTTGGAGTGTAGAGCAGGATGGAATTTTTTTTTTTTGAAAGATTTGAGACATGCGAAACCGAGTTAGTGTGGCTTGAAAGATGGGTTTAAATGGGAGATTGCCTGCTCCCAGAGACAGTTGCCTAAAAATACTTCCTTTAGACTGTAATAGATCAGCTTTAGGATTTTCATAATGCTTTAAGCAAGGAAAGAGTTCCAGATGCCCTGCCTCAAGGTGAGCAAGAAGTAGCTTCACACACACTCTGTATTTTTAATCTCCAAGAGAGATTGAAGCTTTATTGTGCCAAATTTAATTTTGACAGCTGCCTGAGTCATGCCTGAAGGATCTGAAACGTTTGGAAGCTACATTTGAAACTCTGCAACAAACAGGTACAAATGAGCCCTGAAACAATTGACTAATTTTGAATTAACAAATGTGATGACAGAGCATAACTATTTTTCATCATTTTATGATCCATATGTGATTTCATCTTGATGGTGCTAAAAATGAAAATGGGAGATATCAATTGTGGGTTTTGCGGCCTGTAATTATAATAAGAAGACACTATTTTTAGATACAAACAATTTTGATGCATTGCTCAGTACTGTGAAAGGAGAGTAGTGCATGGATACACTTCAGTCTTGCCACCATCAAGGCGGCACGGTGGTTAGCACGGTCGCCTCACAGCAAGAAGGCTCCACGTTCAAACCCAGCGGCCGGCGAGGGCCTTTCTGTGTGGAGTTTGCATGTTCTCCCCGTGCCCGCATGGGTTTCCTCCAGGTGCTCCGGTTTCCTCCACAGTCCAAAGACATGCAGGTTAGGTTGACGTGGGGTGGCCTTAGGCTGAGGTGCCCTTGAGCAAGGTACCTGACCCCTAACTGCGCTCTGGTGTGGCTGCCCACTGCTCTGAGTGTGTGTGTGTGTTCACTGCTTCAGATGGGTTAAATGCAGAGGATGAATTTCACTGTGCTTGAAGTGTGCATGTGACCAAATAAAGGTTTCTTCTTGTACTTATATATTTATATACTACCCAACAATAGATATTTTACTTATATTCATCAAAAGCATCCAGTGGTAAATATAAAAAGGCATATTATTTGAAGGTAGTAAACAATTTCCTCTAATAAATGACAATTTGCAGAATCCAATATGATATGCTTCAGAAGGAATCAGAGTGTTCACAGCATTACACACATTTCAAACCTGTGAAACATTTGTCAAGTGATTGCTGAAGTGAATGATGCAAGCTGTACGTAACCTAGTATTCAAGGTGGGATGTTTCTTCAGAAGAAGCCTGGAAGTGGATTTAAAATATATTTTATGCACCACTACAGAGCTCCAAACTAATGTGATGATATAGGGCATGTGTTAACGTCTATAAAGCAGCTAGTCTGAAAGTTTTAACTCAGATGAATTTTTTCATCTCATCTCATTATCTCTAGCCGCTTTATCCTTCTACAGGGTCGCAGGCAAGCTGGAGCCTAACCCAGCTGACTATGGGCGAAAGGCGGGGTACACCCTGGACAAGTCGCCAGGTCATCACAGGGCTGACACATAGACACAGACAACCATTCACACTCACATTCACACCTACGGTCAATTTAGAGTCACCAGTTAACCTAACCTGCATGTCTTTGGACTGTGGGGGAAACCGGAGCACCCGGAGGAAACCCACGCGGACACGGGGAGAACATGCAAACTCTGCACAGAAAGGCCCTCGCCGGCCACGGGGCTCGAACCTGGACCTTCTTGCTGTGAGGCGACAGCGCTAACCACTACACCACCGTGCCGCCCCAGATGAATTTTTTATATTACAAAATTGGTACTGGGCGGCACGGTGGTGTAGTGGTTAGCGCTGTCGCCTCACAGCAAGAAGGTCCGGGTTCGAGCCCCGTGGCCGGCGAGGGCCATTCTGTGTGGAGTTTGCATGTTCTCCCCGTGTCCGCGTGGGTTTCCTCCGGGTGCTCCGGTTTCCCCCACAGTCCAAAGACATGCAGGTTAGGTTAACTGGTGACTCTAAATTGACCGTAGGTGTGAATGGGAGTGTGAATGGTTGTCTGTGTCTATGTGTCGGCCCTGTGATGACCTGGCGACTTGTCCAGGGTGTACCCCGCCTTTCGCCCGTAGTCAGCTGGGATAGGCTCCAGCTTGCCTGCGACCCTGTAGAACAGGATAAAGCGGCTAGAGATAATGAGATAAGATGAGATGAAAATTGGTGCTTGGAATGGCCAATCCTAGAAATTAAATAAAAAGAACAATCCAGAAAAAGTCATCTGATTTTGAAGAATGATGAATTTTGAACAGTCATATGGAAAGCTACCAGAAGGTATATCTTTCTTACCTTCCATAGAAAGGATATCACACATAAAACACACAAACTTACACACACCAGGTAAAG
Source organism: Neoarius graeffei (assembly GCF_027579695.1). Taxonomy (NCBI): domain Eukaryota; kingdom Metazoa; phylum Chordata; class Actinopteri; order Siluriformes; family Ariidae; genus Neoarius; species Neoarius graeffei. The sequence continues at coordinate 51,833,955 of NC_083575.1, forward strand.
ATATTGATAAATAGATAGAGCCGAGGTCCACAGAGCAGCAGCTGTAATTACAGTACTGTAAAGTGAGTAAATCACTTTGAATCACAGTTCACAGGGCAGAGTAAACAACTGGGGGGGGGACCCTCTCAAATATTTCTTGGCACTTTAGTCAACTATATCCAACTCTGTAGTGTTAACTCTCCTCTGACTGCTCCTAAATCAACCTTAGATTCCTAACACTCCCTGCACCACATCTAAAAATAAAATGAGAGAAGAAACAGAGTCACAAAGAAGAATCTTTTCACTCACACACATGCATATAAATGCCATGTTGTAGCTTCCTGCTGCAAACAGAAGAGAAACAGGATACATATACAGACTTTATGGAAACCTTAAATTTATACAGCTTGAAATATTTGATATAGCTAAAAATGCTTTGCGTTGTGCATACGGTACCATAAAATTTGTGTAGCAATACACTTAAATATGTAAACCATCTCCACAGTGCATCATTTATGTATGCAGTACACCCAAATCTGGTAGATTGATTTTCACTCTTGCAAAAAAACATTGCAAAGGCAATACAGGCAATGTGCAATTAGTTAACTATATCAATTATATCAAGTGTGCTCTTGACCTTGTGTAATGGGGTGCATAATATAATTCAAACTCATAATAAATACATCAGTAAATGTCAATAACATGGTTTAGACTATTCATATTAAGATATGCGGGCGGCATGGTGGTGTAGTGGTTAGCACTGTTGCTTCATAGCAAGAAGGTTCTGGGTTCGAGCCCAATGGCCAACAGGAGCCTTTCTGTGTGGAGTTTGCATGTTCTCCCCGTGTCCGCGTGGGTTTTTTCCGGGTGCTCTGGTTTCCCCCACAGTCCAAAGACATGCAGGTTAGGTTAACTGGTGACTCTAAATTGACCGTAGGTGTGAATGTGAGTGTGAATAGTTGTCTGTGTCTATGTGTCAGCCCTGTGATGACCTGGCGACTTGTCCAGGGTGTACCCCGCCTTTCGCCCGTAGTCAGCTGGGATAGGCTCCAGCTTGCCCACGACCCTCCACAGGATAAGCAGTTACAGATAATGGATAGATGGATGGATATTAAGATATGTCCATGAGCCATGCCCATGATGCTTATGTAAAGTTTCAATCCAGTTCTACACAAGCAACTGAGGCTATGTTTGCATTGCACAATTCCATTTTTTTTAAAAACTCATATAAAATCTGTCTTTCTTGATGATTCACATGTCAGATCTGTCTCACATTAAAGCAGAACATCTGATTTGTGTCACTTGTATCCTGGTAATGCGAACATAACCTGAGAACCAGTTCAGCAACTGAGATCCAATTCTACACAAGCATCTGACACCCATTTCAACACCAACTAGGGCCATTTCTTGCTGCAAGTTGTATAAGCAGTTGCTTAGCGCTCCTGGACCACCAGGGGGCCCAACAAGTTTTAAAATAGATATGCAAAAAAGCATGAGTGGCGAAGGGTTTTATGTATCATGCAGTCACGTGGGAACCCCTTGTGATTTGAAAAGAAGAGGTAACTAACTTGACTAATGTCAGAAGATCATAAAGAAGCAGTGATCATGAAGTGTTTGTCACAATGAATGCAGGAAGTGGACAAAGACAGGTGTAGTTGTGGTTCAGTACTTTACTAAGTATAGGCAGGCAAACAAATCTAAATAGCAAATCCAGTACGATGGTCAAAAACTTTCTAAGGGTCAATCAGACAGAATATCAGAGACAAGACTGACATCAAAAAGCCAGTAAGTCAAAACCAGACAATAACTACAGAACAGAAAGGCTTGGCAAGGTCAGACTTGACAGTACTGAGTAATTGCTACACAAATGGTGTGTGTAAGAAGAGTCCTTACATACTACGTGCTTGATGAGCTGGAATGAAAGACACTTGTGAATCATCAGAACTCAGGTGAACTCGTGTGTGTGTGTGTGTGTGTGTGTGTGTGTGTGTGTGTGTGTATTGTTGGGTTCTGTAGTCTGGGGTGGCCATGTTAGTATGCTGTGTGGATTCATGGGAAATGGATTCCTTAGTAGACTCTGGTGCAGCTGTAGTAATATAGCAATATCTATCTGGGGCTGAAAAATACAAAAAGAAAACATCAGATGAGGAGAAATGGGCAAAAAACAATGGTAGGAAATCAATGCCAATAAGTGGATTTAGTCCATTTTTCTTCACTTTTTTTCTTCTTCTGCATGTTGATGTAATGAAATAGTGGCTAAATAGCGAGTTAACTAGTGTCTAGAACACACACATGGCCTGCAGATCAAATCCAGCCTGCAGGCTTATTTTATTTGGCCTGTGTGGACTTGTGGGGGGGGTAAATAATGAAACTGCCGATGATAGACTACTGCTCGACATTTTCACATGATATAGAATCACTATACACGCTGCTGTGTACAGTAGCAAACACCTACTGAGCTCATATCTCATAGTGATGAACTAAAACCAATGAGCATCAGCCTTTTTGTTCCTCATCTGATAGATGGTGTTCTGTCCTCCATGTAAGTCACACATATGCTTGAAAACAATTAATTGTGTGTTGTGCTGGCAGTGGCCTAACCAGAAATGAGTTTTGGCGGGATGAGGAAATGCCTCAAATAACATCATGATTGTTTTCCTGATCTGTACAATTAAATTGGTAAGTCAAGTCAACTTTATTGTCAAATATGCTATACATGCTCGACATACAGCACAGATGAAATATCAGTCCTCTCTGACCCACGGTGCAAACTGGCAATGCAATAAATAAGAATAGAATAATTGAAAAAACAAACAATATAAACAGTATAAACACTCTAGATAGGAATTAGACAGACTAAACACTCAAACAATATAAACAGAATAAATAAACAGTATAAACACTAGATAACAACAAGACAGACTAAACACTCAAACAGACAATATAAACAGTATAAAACACTCGTAATTTGTCCAGACCAACCACAAACTTGTACGTCATCCTTCAAACGGTCCAGCCAATCACATAGTGTGACGTCACCAGCAGGCGCCGGAGCCCGAGCCGATCTGTAGATCTGATACCTACACCGAATTGACATGGCATCATTATTATAATATGATGTATCTTGCTTGATATGTGGAGTAGAAAGACAATATTGTGATGTCTTTATTGTGTTTTGGGGTGAATGTGACTGAAAAAAAATGGTACAAACGTTCACATTTTGTTAACCATTGTTTTGGGAAGTTTGATTGAATAAATGACATTTTTTGTAAGGCAACCTCGTTTTTTCCATACTCTTACCAGTCTTAGCAGCTTGTAAAAACAATGTTATTTACTGCTTTATATAAAGAAATACAATTAATATTATGCAGAATTTAGTTCAGCCTTTTGGTCCGGCCCTCCACAAAATTTTCTGTTTCTCATGTGGCCCCATGGAAAAAATAATTGCCCACCCCTGCTCTAGATAGTAACTAGACTAAACACACACACACACACACACACACACACACACACACACACACACACACACACACACACACATAAATTGGTACAAATAACCAAACAGTCAAGGGCACTTGAGGTATAGCAGGTAAACATTGAAATAAGCAGTATAAACAAACTAGCAGCTGTTAAGATGAGGTAGTGCGGAATAGTGCAAATGGGCGAGGTAAAGTGAGATGTGCGGTCCCTGAGTTCAGTGTGTTAATGAACGATGAGATGTATATGTGTGTGTGTGTGTGTGTGTGTGTGTGTGTGTGTGTGTGTGTGTGTGATGCCCTTGTGCATTTCAGGTGGATGTGATGCATTTCAGCTATATCTGGCAGCAGCTTTAAAAAAGGGGGGGGGGGGGGCAGAGCGGGAAGAAGGGAAGGGAAAGGAAAAGGGGGGCTTTAAACAGTGGCTACTTTGAAGAATCTAAAATATGATTGTTTTTTTCACCACTTTTTGTTTATCACATAATTCCATATGTGTTCCATATATTGTTTTAGAGTTTTGGTGCCTTCAGTATTAGTCTGCAGTGGAGAAAATGGTCAAGATACAGAAAAACTTATGAATGAGTAGGGGTGTATAAACTTTTGATCAGTACAGTGTATATACTACAAATCACTGCTACTGTATGAATCACTGAAGGATTTAATTTGCACTTTAAAAATCTACCTCTTCCCTTTGTTCATTACACATCTTGTATTCACTGTCTATGCACTATTGTCCTTGTCTTTTGTTTTGTTTTGTTGTACAGTCTTATAATTAAAAAATAAATAAATAAGAATAAAAAATATGAGAGAGAGAGGAAAATGAACTAGGCACTGCATCACTAATTATATCATTTGGCTAATCCTGTTTCTCATCACAGCAGCTGCTATTCAATAAAATGTGATTAACAAAGGAATGCATTAAAACTTTTTTATTATAATCAATATAATAAATGTTATTACCTAATATTGCATAAATTTTTAACAGTTTCTGTTGGCCCTTCTTTTTCCTAGTTAGTTAGTTAGTTAGTTAGTTAGTTAGTTAGTTAGTTAGTTAGTTAGTTCGTTCAGAGCCCAGGTTACTGGTGTTAGTTGACAGAATATCTTAGGGTCTCACAAAAATGCTTATGTGACCTGGACAGGACTTGAGTTTGACACTTCTGACATAGAGATAGCTCATTTCTAGTGTCTTGTTCATTTCTTTTTTTATTTTATTGTTTATTAAACTGTTTTCCCTTACCTAAGATAATGAAATATTAATTTTGTTTTGCATGGAAAATGTTATGACTGATGTTGGGGAGAGAACCCTGAGTAAGTTGACAGTTAAGGCCCTCAGATGTTCAGAAATGGCCCTGACTTTAATTCCTGGTTCTATAGAAGGCATGTGATTCAAAAGGAGTGAAACCGTCTCCTGAGTTGTGCAAAGACACGACAAGCTGTCTGCCTGATTGATGTAATTCAAGAATGAAGTGGACACTTTGCATCATCTTTGCATCCAAGACAGCTTTAGTCATATCCTGTTCTATGTTTTATGGTATCATTCTCCCTGAATTGAAATAACTACTCTAAGATATGATTAAATTATCATATCCAAATCTCAGTTTCTTTATATGAGGCCTCTATGTGTCCCAGGCCTCCAACATCCTGTTGAAGTCTCACTGCAGTTAAATTTTTAATGTAGCTTCTTTTCATCTGCAAGTAACATATGCTGCCTGGCAGCTTTGTACCCCAAATGTACCCCACTGAGGAGAGTTCCTCTGTTCTTATTCTCCACCTGCCCCTGCTCACTGAGCCAGTAGCTACTCTGACTCATGACTCTCTTATATCTAATTCAATCTTGACCTTTCATCACACACTTTATCCTATGGTATCAGTCTCCCAAGCCATATAACCATAATCCCCAAAGTGACCATGATTACTGAAACAACCCACAATCTCATCAGCACACCGCACACCCCCTGCATTAATCAAAGTCTTTCAATCAATAAGTCATCTGTGTCTGATACTTAGGAGCTTTGTTAAATTCTGTCTTGCCAGAGTCAGGGGTTTTGTTATTTTTCTTCCAATTACAGCAGCACAGAATCTGGAGTTTCTTTATTTTCTTCACAAGGCTTTTGGATGAGTCTACAGGCCTTAAATCATGCTGTCTCAAAGCACAAAGAGTACTCAAAACCACCATACCTTTTAAAATCCATTCAGCCTTTTACAGTTTCATATTTTATAATGTTCAAAGCTCACAGAGATCTCTAGTTCAGGATGCATCTGTGAAGGTCACTATTAAATATTTTGCTCAGGATAAAAGTCTGTGATAATTTTTTGTTACTCTCCAATAACTTTGAGGCACAAAAGAAAAGTTAAGAATTTTGAAGGACAGAAAACAGATCCTTACTATGCATTGGCACATATAAAATCCAAAATCAATACACTGGACAGCATAATCAGAATTTTGTCACGTTATTTATTAGGTTCATTATGCCAGATTTACACATTATAATTTTACAGGATTTAGTTATGATTTTGATTTCAGCAACAATTTATTTTATTTTTTTTTTGCATCATAGCTAAATCACAAGTTAATTAGATGGTACACAAATGTGAATTGGACTAGAAGGACTTTGGTCAAGTGACCAAGAACCCACTGGCCACACTAGCAGATGGGTGGATGTAAGTGCAGGAAGATAGTTTATTGAAACACGCTAGCAAATGGATCCAAAACGTAAGGCAAAAGCAGAATCGAGAAACAGGCAATGGTCAAGCAAGGTACAGACAGGATATCAGAGGTAAAGATTAAGATCAAAATCCAAGAACACAAACACAAGTCAAAACCAGGAAAGCGATACAAGACAAAAGGCTTGGTAACATCAGATACAGGGTACAGGGCATATACTTCACAAAGTCTGTGTGTTCTGAGAATCCTCATAAGTGCAAGCTGTGATTGTGCTCTGATCAGGAACAGGTGCATGGTATTTACTCCTAATGAGCTTGAGCACGGGGCTGTACATGAGTTACAGTCCAAGGTGTGTGCTGCACGCTCTGAGCACCAATGCATGCAGACGTGGCAGACCGCCCGCCCCCAAAGAAAACCTCTTTGGTCGGCCCCGGGGAAATGAGGATCGGGAGCTGGACAAATTCCCCTCGGAGCTCCGCTCTGGCATGACGTGGCCCCAGACCATGGGCTTAGGCAGAGGTTTGGGTTCAGGTTAGGATTGGTATTGGAGCATGGATGAATGTGGAGGCTTGGGTTGAAGCTTGGCTTTTTATGGGAGTGTGGGTGGCTTGGATTCAAGCTTGACTTAGTATGGGGCCATGGATGTAGGTGGAGGCTTGGATTTAGACAAAGACATGGGTGTCATCAAAAACATGGACCTGGACTTGAGCATGGGCATTGACCCTGGTTTCAGCATGAGCATGGACTCAGACATGGGCATGTACTCAGGCATAGACATGAGTACATAGGCTTGAACATGGGAATGGACCCTGGCATCAGCATGGCCATGAACATAGGCATGAACTCAAGCATAAGCATGGACACAGGTATCAGCATGGGGTCAAACAAGGACATGGGCTTGGTCTCTTGCTTGGACTCTGGCTTAGATTCTGACTTCAGCATTTACTCTGGCATGGGCTCTGGGTGCCAACACATGTGGACATGACACATAAGTCATCCACAGAGATGGGAGAACCTGCCAGAAAAACAACCATCTCAGAAATGCTCCGTTAATCACACTTTTATGATATAGTGGCTAGATGGAAGCCATTCCTGGTTAAAAGGAATATGTCAGGCACTTGAAGGACTCTGAGAGCATGAGTAAAAAGATTATCTGGCATGATGGGACCAAAACGGAACTTTTGGGGCTGAACTTCAAGGGCTACAGTACATTTGGCAAAATTCAGGTGTAGAACACTTATAGATACTTACCCAAGAAGGCTCAAATCTGTAATTGATGCCAAAGGTGCTACGAAGTACTAAATAAAAGGTCTGATTGCTTATCTAATGAGATTTTGAATTAATTTGCAAAAAAAATTTCTCAGTATCTATAAACTATTATGTGTAGATTAGTGGCCAAATAAGTCAATTTAATCAATTTTAAATTAAATCTATACCACAATATGTGCAAACGGTGTGCAAGATCTATAAAGTATTATATAGTCCAGTGTAATACAGACAATGCCAACTACTGTGATGTCATCTGCATACATGTCAACCTATACGGAATGTCCGTATTTTATACGGATTTGATTCAATAAACATAGTATATGGGCGTATAAATAAAGTTATATGAATTCTTGAAAAAAACTTCAATATTTATTTAGAGCTATAATCAATTCCCACGATGATAAAAGAGCGCATAACATTTACAAACGTACTGTACACCACAGACAGCCAGTAAAGAGTCTTATGAAATCACGCGTTATCTTGTGGTAGTGAGACTTCGTTCCACTTTTGATCATGCGCACACCGCATTGCGAGAATCCCGCCAACCGTGAAGTCATAGACATAAACATAGACACCGCCTTCTGCGTAGAATCATACGTCATCCTTGCCTCCATATTGGATGTGGCAAAGTGGAGATTCTTCAACCGTCTCTGGTATAGCTTCTAGACAGTAGCCGAGAATAAAGATGCCTCATTCATGTTCTGCATTTAACTGTACCAACAGGTTTACCGTCCAAACGAGATCACATGGGATTACCTTTCACAGGTGAGACTGGAAAAATACTTTTCATTGTATTTGGTCATTATAACGTAATTTTACGAACAGATTTTCCTGACTTTGTGGCTAATATGAAGTCTTGTGCATAATAGCCGCTCGGTGAAACCTGTCTCCAAACAACGAAGTATTTCCTTCGTAACTACGCTGATAACACTTTGTGTTTTTGTCAAACATTGGAGCTTTGTATTCATTCTGAAGGTTTATTGTTATTAATATTGAATAAAAAGTAACTGGGATATATCATTGTTTATTATCATTCAAATCTTAGGTAAATTATTTTAATTTGCATCTTATACGGATTTTATAAGGGAAATACGGATTTTGGAGGTTGGTTATACAGGTTTGATTGACCAAAGGTTGACATGTATGCATCTGCAAACTTCAGGATCTTCAGAGACAGGTACCTGGATGGCATACAGCCTTAAGGTGCTCCTGTACAGAGGGTCAGAATGCCTGATGTGTATTCCAAGTCGCACCCATCTCCTGTCTGTGATCCACCAGCAGATTTGTGTTTCTGACACAGTGTCAGAGAATGAGCCACCAACAGATGGGATCTAGCAGTCAACAAGAAGAGCATAACCTGCAGCAGCTCTGAGTCAAGGGTGTTAAAAGCCAAGCTGAAGTCCACAAACTTCATTATCAACAGAACTAATGGTGTAAAATGTGGCCAAGAAATCAACACGTTTTTGTGGATTAACTTCTCCATCGTTTCTCGTGCCAGTTTCTACATGACACCCTCTTGCAGGTAATCCGTCTAAATGTATTGCACCTGGCCATGCCTCTGTGGTACACATTATAGATGCCAGTTAAAAAAATTATAAAGTTTCTTTTTCTTTCTTTTTTTTGTCAGGAAATAGGCCAAGTATAATTTAAAGAAAATTTTAATAAATATTTTTGGGTACACTTTAGGGTGTTTTAGATTAAAGCAATACAGTAGCATCATGGTAAGGAATGATAAAAGGGAGTTATTGTTTAAAATTAGAATAAAAATATATTACAATACTCATGGATGTCACATCTGTACCTGCTCAGAGTTCACAGCAGCCTCCAAACATGGCTGCCATGGACTACAACAACCATCATGCATCTCAACATTCCCAGGCTCCTGAGTATTAATAACAAACACCTGCTCACAACCACAGTGTCACAACAGAGTCTAAAAGGACTCTCTATACAAACATTCAGTGCAAAGTAAATCCTCAGTGTGCTCAGACCTGATTTTATCAAGCCTTCTATTATCTCATCTCATCTCATTATCTGTAGCTGCTTTATCCTGTTCTACAGGGTCGCAGGCAAGATGGAGCCCATCCCAGCTGACTACGGGCGAAAGGCGGGGTACACCCTGGATAAGTCGCCAGGTCATCACAGGGCTGACACATAGACACAGACAACCATTCACACTCACATTCACACCTACGGTCAATTTAGAGTCACCAGTTAACCTAACCTGCATGTCTTTGGACTGTGGGGGAAACCGGAGCACCCGGAGGAAACCCATACGGACACGGGGAGAACATGCAAACTCCACACAGAAAGGCCCTCGCTAGCCACGGGACTCGAACCTGGACCTTCTTGCTGTGAGGCGACAGCGCTAACCACTACACCACCGTGCTGCCCCACCTTCTGATTATTGTGCTGATATTCTGGTTTTGACTTAATTTGTGTTTTGGGACTTTGCCTATTGATATTGCTTTTGATATCCTGTTTGTGGGAGTGGCACAGTACTGTAGTGGTTAGCACTGTTGCCTCACAGCAAGAAGGTTCTGGGTTCGAGCTCAGCCACTGATAGGAGACTTTCTGTGTGGAGTTTGCATGTTCACCCCGTGTCTGTGTGGGTTTCTTCTGAGTACTCCAGTTTCTCCCACAGTTCAAAGACATACGATCATGTTAACATGGGGCAGCCTTGGGATGAAGTGCCCTTGAGCATGGCACCTAACCCCCAACTGCTCCCTGGGTGCTGTAGCATAGCTACTTACTGCTCTGGGTATGTGTGTGTGCTCAATGCTCACTTGTGTGTTCACTGCTTCGGATGGGTTAAATGCAGAGGATGAATTTCACTGTGCTTGAAGTGTGCATGTGACAAATAAAGGCTTCTTCTTGTGCCTTGCCTGACCTCTGCCTGTTTCATGATTCTGCTTTTGACTACTGATTTGGATTTTTCAGCCAGCTTTGCTGCAATAAAATCTACTGTGTTTGCATCCATCTTTCACCTGCCTATCTGACACTGGAAAAGATTCAGTCACCTCACCCATTTAAAACTCATGGTATTTTGAAATGAAAAAAAAACCATTAAAAATGAACTCTCTTTTCAAAAGTTTTTTGTCAGAATGTTATCCTCAGACAACATTATGCCAGTGCAGAACACCCTATAGGAATGAACATGTTCGAGTGTATGCATGTTTCAGCAAACTTTACATCAAAAATCTATCAAATCAAACTATCATAACCCTTTTCAAAACAAGATAGTGAGTCACATTTTAGTGTTTACTCATTTGTATTACTGTAGTACTTTTGGGGTTCTTGTGAAAATGAGGAATTGGGAGACAAGCTTGCAACAACTTGGGGTGAGTTTATTTTTACGATATTGAAATTCTAGCAACCTTTAATACTCTACACAGGCACGTGCCCACACACACACAGTGTTGGGTTGCTCAGCTCTCTCTCTCTCTGAAAGAACACAAGAAACACACATAAATAAATTGCCAGTAATCTGACCGCGATAAGACTCATCACATGATACCTGCTGGTTCTATCTGCCTCCTCTTCATCCACAGCTGATGCTCAAACACATTCCTGCTGCCACATACCCCCACTGCTTGACTCAGGTGTCTTTTGTGTGGTGGAGTCATTGGAACGTGGTGTGATCAGAACACAGAGTGAAAGGGCATCCCAGCAGATAGTATTGGAGAGTGAGGACCACCCACTTGATGGCCAGACACTTCTTCTCATGCTGTACTTACTCTCCCACACTGAAAGCTTGCAGCTGATGTACATCATGGGGCACTCCTCCAACTCCACTACCTGGGACAAAATGGCCCCCAGCCCTCTGTCTGAGGCATCAGTCTGTAGAACAAAAAGGAGAGAAAAGTCAGGTGAATGCAACAGCAGGCCTCCACACAAAACCACTTTAACCTGGGCAAAAACCCACTCACATGGCTCTGTCTACTGGATCTTTTTTAATGAGATCACTCAGTGGGCTGGTGACATCTGAAAAATTAGGTACAAACCTTCTGTATTAGCTAGCAAACCCCAAGAACTGCCTCACCCACTTTTTGGCCTTGGGTCTCGGGCAGGCCGCAATTGCTGAAGTTTTATCAATTTGGGGACACACCTGCTCATGACCCAAGTGGAAGCCCAGATATGATACTTCCACCCACCCAGTTGCACACTTTCTTGGGTTTGCTGAGTTCCTCTCATCTCAAGGATCCCAGGACAGCCCTCAGATGCTGTAAATGCCGCTGCCAATCATTACCATAAATAATGATGTTATCTAAACAGGCAGTGGCATATGCACTGTGTGAGCTTAGAATTCTGTCCATGAGTCATGAGAATGTTGTTGGGGCTTCAAAAAACCCAGAAAGAAGGATGACAAACTAGTGTAACCAAAACAGATAGGAAAAGGCTGGGTTTTTTTTGTTTTTTGAGCCACACTTTTTAGACTTATCTTCTGTTCCAGGGCGGCACGGTGGTGTAGTGGTTAGCGCTGTCGCCTCACAGCAAGAAGGTCCTGGGTTCGAGCCCCGGGGCCGGCGAGGGCCTTTCTGTGTGGAGTTTGCATGTTCTCCCCGTGTCCACGTGGGTTTCCTCCGGGTGCTCCGGTTTCCCCCACAGTCCAAAGACATGCAGGTTAGGTTAACTGGTGACTCTAAATTGACCGTAGGTGTGAATGTGAGTGTGAATGGTTGTCTGTGTCTATGTGTCAGCCCTGTGATGACCTGGCGACTTGTCCAGGGTGTACCCCGCCTTTCGCCCATAGTCAGCTGGGATGGGCTCCAGCTTGCCTGCAACCCTGTAGAAGGATAAAGCGGCTAGAGATAATGAGATGAGATGAGATCTTCTGTCCCAGCTCCTCCCTCTCGGGAACCACCATTGCCAGAGACACAGGAACCTCCTGTCTCCACGGTTTAAGGAGATTGAGGTGGTAAATCTAAAGTGCATTGCCTCTATCCATTCGCCTGACCTCATAGTTGACTCCTCTGACTCGCTGTGTGACCTCAAATGGTTCTTATCAATTTACGATTAATTTGCAACATGGTTCAACATGGGTAGTAAAATGAGCATTTTATCTCCGAGGACAAATTCCTATAGCCGAAACCTCCATTATACAGTTGGGATTGTCGTTCCTGTCACTGTAACAAATTCTCCTGGGTTAGGTGACTCAGTATGTGGAGTTTTGTTCTCAGGTCAAGAACATACTGAATTTCATTTTTACTTGCAGAAGGTTCCTCCTCCCAGTTTTCCCTAATGATGTACAAGGTGCCACGAAACTTGTGACTATGCAATAATTCAAATGGGGAGCACCCTGTGGAGGCTTGTGGGACCTCTTGTACTGTAAATATGAGTGAACAAATTTATGAATCATGTTTTTAAAGGACCAAAACAAGCTTTGTTTAGTTTTATGTAGTCTCATTTAAATGAACATATTCTGTATGTGTGACATCTCCTTGAAGACTACCATACAGGAGATTCTACAATACAGATAAGTTTGTGACTTTTCTCTAATTTGTTTCCAAAAGCTTGCATTTTAACTGCTGTTTGGAGGGGAAAGCTGTATATTAAAGCAGCCTTATAAAACTTCCAGGTTTCTTTGATAATTCAACTCTACAAGACAGCAGCCCAGGCAGTGAGGAGTCAAGCAATTTGAACTAACAGAGATTTGTCCCATGAAAAATGTACTGCCCATTTGGCAGCCAAAGGGTCCCCGTGCTTGTAACATGTTTTATTCATCTGAGAAAAGAAATGCAATGTTACAAGTGGAACATTGCTTTCCTCCAAGAAATTAGGCCACAAATAAGGGAAGGCAGAATGATAGCTGAGAAAAAAATATTGGCAGAAATGTGAAACTCTTGCTTATATAAACCACAGGTGGAGAATTTTATGGTGGGGCATTTGTAGGGGTTGTAAAATAGATTTTTTTTTTAACTAAAACTTTAAATGTTGGTCTGGTGTCCTTGTCTGACCTGGGAAGATATTTATTTCTTCAGATATCATGAACTTAAAAAAGTGTGGCCTGAAATTTGGTTCAATTCTTTATTTAATGAAAGATTAAATGTCCACTATGTAGGATTCAACCAACTGAATGCCCCTCCCTTACCCTCCCCTTTCCAACCATGCATTAGACCATATGGCAGCCATCAGGTGCCCATAGCATACTTACATCCACACGACAACGGCAATGAGATGTTATTAAAAAAATATCGCGTCCACATGGGCAACGGATCAGTAAAACATCAGGTACATATGGCAACGCAACGCTTGCTGAAAACGATGCAATACACATGCCACACCTCTAGGGGCGCTGTAAGATGGTCCCTTCGGAGACACCAGAACAATAGAAGTAAGGACGCATGCGCATAAACTATTATGCGCGAGACTTCATATTAGCCACAAAGTCAGAAAAATCTGTTCGTAAAATTACATTATAATGACCAAATACAATGAAAAGTATTTTTCCAGTCTCACCTGTGAAAGGTAATCCCATGTGATCTCGTTTGGACAGCAAACCTGTTGGTACAGTTAAATGCAGCACATGAATGAGGCATCTTTATTCTCCGCTTTGACCCATCCAATATGGCGGCGAGGATGATGTAGGATTCTACGCGGAAGGCGGCATCTTTAATGGTCCGGAATAAATTGAATGCTACACGTTGATGGATTAATTTGTTCTTCTACGCCCTTTTTGAGGAATGTATTGTAGGACTTAAACCAACATCTGAAGAGGTGAGATTGCTCCTTTTTTCCCTATTTTTGCTGGCGGGATTGACTCTCACTCTCTCTCTCACTTTGCACCATTACACAATAAATATTCACAGTGAAAATATTTTGTAAGTGCATTTCATGAACCAAGTTATAGGATTTGTTGACAACTCGCATCGAGTTCGTTACACTTCTACCCGGCATGAAGCACATGTGGTTGTGACGTCATCATAAACAAATCCGTTCTACTCATCCAGACGACTTCGCAACGGCGCCGTTGCCAGATCTTTCCACTCTGGAACCCGTTCTCAAAAGATTTAGTTTTGGGGCACCCAAAACGCTGGTGTCGTGTGGACACCAGGCCAAAACGATAAACAATTTTATCGGATTCACCTGAATCCTTTGTCACACCCCCTTGCTTTTTCTTGTGGTGAATAATATGTGCCTTCTTTTTACCAAAATTAGGTTCTCAAACTTGTTAGCCAGCACCAGCAAATACTGATTCCTCTTCTTTCTTTTTTTTCATCTTCCTTCTGGTGCTTCCTTCCAGATTCACGTTGCCACTTGTAAAAGATCGAAATTTGGAAGGCACTCTCAAGAGTGCTACTCTTGAGGGCTACTGTAGCAACACAACATGCCGGCTCCATGGAAGTGGACCTATGCCCTATCCTATGTTGATATAAAGGGCTCATTCTAAACTTATGAAAACACAATGATTCATAGTTACAGGTACCTATACACTGATGAAAACACACACACACACACACACACACACACACACACACACACACATATATATGTGTGTGTGTGTGTATATATATATATATATATATATATATATATATATATATATATATATACAGTGGGGAAAACAAGTATTTGATCCCTTGCTGATTTTGTTGGTTTGGCCACTAATAAAGACTCGATCAGTCTGTAATATTAATGGTAGGTGTAGTCTAACATGCTGAGACAGAATATCACAAAGAAAATCA
This sequence comes from Neoarius graeffei, assembly GCF_027579695.1. Taxonomy (NCBI): domain Eukaryota; kingdom Metazoa; phylum Chordata; class Actinopteri; order Siluriformes; family Ariidae; genus Neoarius; species Neoarius graeffei. The sequence continues at coordinate 51,849,029 of NC_083575.1, forward strand.
AGAAATCGACTTTAAAGAATTTGTATTAATTTATTTGCATTTTATTGAGGAAAATAAGTATTTGAACCCTCTTGCCAAAAGGACTTAGTACTTTGTGGCAAACCCCTTATTAGCAAGCACAGAGGTCAGACGTTTTTTGTAGTTGATGACCAGGTTTCTGCACATATTAGGAGGAATTTTGGTCCACTCTTCTTTGCAAATAACCTCTAAATCATCAAGATTCCGTGGCTGTCGCTTGGCAACTCTGAGCTTCAGCTCTCTCCATAGATTTTCTATAGGATTCAGGTCCGGAGACTGGCTGGGCCACTCCATGACCTTGATATGTTTCTTCTTCAGCCATTCCTTGGTTGCCTTGGCTGTATGCTTTGGGTCATTATCCTGCTGGAAGACCCATCCACGACCCATTTTAAGCTTCCTGGCAAAGGGAAGGAGGTTTACACTTAGGATTTTACGGTACATGGCTCCGTCCATCCTCCCATTGATACGGTGAAGTAGCCCTGTGCCCTGTGCAGAAAAACGCCCCCAAAGCATAATGTTACCACCTCCATGCTTGACAGTGGGGATGGTGTTCTTGGGGTCATAAGCAGCATGTCTCTCCCTCCAGACACGACGGGTTGAATTGATGCCAAAGAGCTCAATTTTGGTCTCATCTGACCATAACACCTTCTCCCAGTCACTCTCCAAGTCATTCAGATGTTCATTGGCAAAGTTCAGGCGGGCCTGCACATGTGCTTTCTTAAGCAGGGGTACTTTGCGAGCATTGCAAGATGTTAGACCATTGCGGTGTAAAGTGTTACCAACTGTTTGCTTGGTGACTGTGATCCCAGCTGCTTTAAGATCATCCACTAACTCTGCCCATGTTGTATTAGGTCTATTTCTCACCGTTCTCATGATCCTGGAAACCCCACGAGGTGAGATCTTGTTTGGAGCCCCAGACCTAGGTCGATTGATGATCATGTTGTGAGTCTTGTACTTGCGCACAATTGCACCAACAGTTGTCACCTTAACGCCTAGCTCCTTGGTAATGGTTTTGTAGCCCATACCGGTCTTGTGCAGGTCTACAATCTTCTCCCTTAAATCCACAGAAAGCTCTTTAGTCTTTCCCATGTTGGAGAGTTTGGAGTCTGACAAACTGATTGATTCTGTGGCCAGGTGGCTTTTATACAAGTCATTAGTGATATCAGGTGTCTTCAATTTAGGTGACAAGGTAATTTGGAGAGTCTAACTTGTCTGTATTAACAAGAACTCTTGATGGTTACTAGGGGATTAAATACTTCTTTTTCTCAATAAAATACAAATAAATTAATATAGATATTTAAAAGTTATTTTCTGGATTTTCTTTTTGATATTCTGTCTCCACATGTTAGAATACGCCTACCATTAAAATTACAGACTGATCAAGTCTTTCTTAGTGGGTAAACCAACAAAATCAGCAAGGGATCAAATACTTGTTTTCCCCACTGTAAATAATTTTTTTTTTTTAATCACATTTGGGGCGGCACGGTGGTGTAGTGGTTAGCGCTGTCGCCTCACAGCAAGAAGGTCCTGGGTTCAAGCCCTGGGGCCGGTGAGGGCCTTTCTGTGCGGAGTTTGCATGTTCTCCCCGTGTCCGCGTGGGTTTCCTCCGGGTGCTCCGGTTTCCCCCACAGTCCAAAGACATGCAGGTTAGGTTAACTGGTGACTCTAGATTGACCGTGGGTGTGAATGTGAGTGTGAATGGTTGTCTGTGTCTATGTGTCAGCCCTGTGATGACCTGGCGACTTGTCCAGGGTGTACCCCGCCTTTCACCCGTAGTCAGCTGGGATAGGCTCCAGCTTGCCTGCGACCCTGTAGAAGGATAAAGCGGCTAGAGATAATGAATGAATGAATGAATGAATAATCACATTTGGAGTTTGCCCAACAGCATGTGGCAGACTCCCCAAACACATGGAAGAAGATTCTCTGGTCAAATGAGACTAAAATTGATCTTTTTAGCCACCATGGAAAATGCCATGTGTGATGCAAACCCAACACCCTGAGAACACCATTCCTACAGTGAAGCATGGTGGTGGCAGCATCATGCTGTGGGAATATTTTTCATCTGCAGGGACAGGAAAGCTGGTCAGGACTGAAGGAAAGATGGATGGCACTCAGGGTAATTCTGGAAGAAAACCTGTTTGAGTCAGCCAGAGGTTTGAGACTGGGATGAAGGTTCACATTCCAGCAGGACAATGGACCTAAGCATATTGCTAAAGCTACACTGGAGTGGTTTAAATGGAAACATTTAAATGTCTTGGAATGGCCTAATCAAAGCCCAGACCTCAATCTAATTGAGAATCTGTGGCATAACTTGCAGATTGCTGTACACCAACGCAACCCATCTAACTTGAAGGAGTTGGAGCAGTTCTGCCTTGAGGAATGGGCAAAAATCTAGATGTGCTAAGCTAATAGAGACATACCCCAAGAGACTTGCAGCCGTTATTGCAGCAAAAGGTAGCTTGACAAAATATTGACTTGGGGGGGGGAATATCTATGCACACTCCAGATTTCTGTTTTTTCATCTTAATTATTGTTTGTGTCACAATAAAACAACAATTTGCACCTTTAAAGTGGTAGGCATGTTGTGTAAATCAAATGGTGCTAAACCCCCCCCCCCCCCAATCCATTTTAATTCCAGTTTGTAATGCGACAAAACAGGACAAACAAAAAGGGGATGAATACTTTTGCAAGACACTGTATATTGTGTACAGAATGTGGTTTTGCATTCTCTTGTTCAAATAACCCTGGAAAAGATGTCATCTTTAAGGCAGCATATGTTGTTCCATAATTTCATTGTACTTTTCTGCATTAATGCTGCCATCACAGAAGTGTAAGTTACCTTTGCCAAGGGCACTGACACAATCCCATACCATCACAGACCATGGCTTTTGGACTTGTTGCTGGTAACAGTCTGGATGGTCCTTCTCATCTTTGGTCCAGAGCATATGGCTTCCATTTCTTTCAAAAAAGACCTGAAATGCTGATTTGTCTAATGCATTTCCACTGTGTGATGGTCCATCCCAGATGCCTCTGAGTCCAGAGAAGTTGATGGCACTTATGGATACAGTTAACATAACAACTTCATTAATCATTTTAGTACATTTCATTCCTTAGAAAGCTGAGAAACTGGGTTCAGCTGAGACGTTTACAGGCCCAAAGTTCAATGACCTCTAGAGGTCAACAGAGGTCAGATAGAGTTCGGCATATTGCAGATTTGAATTCGGCACACCCAAATTGACAAAATAAGACTGTTTGCCGACTTTGTCTCAAAAATGCCTTTAACTCCTTAAATAAGCACTTTTTTGAATTTTGGTACCAGTCTATCTCTGTGCCTGTGTGGGTTTCCTCCCACAGCCCAAAGGCATGGGGATTAGGGCAACTGGCAACACTAAATTTCCCAAAAGTGTGAATGTGAGTGTAAATGGTTGTTAATTCCCATGTTAGTCCTGCGATAGTTTGGCAACCTGACCAAGGTGTACCCTGCCTCTCACCCAAAGTCAGCTGAAATTGGCTCCAGCTTCATCTGCCACCCTGACAAATATGTGGGATGGATGGATGTAAATAATTTCCACTAGATTAAAATTCAAGTACTAGGTTTGATCACAAATAGTGCTCCATTCATCAAGGTCTTTGATAAAGTGAATGTCAGGGCTCTGTACAGGCCTGGAGAGTTTTTCTACATCACTATCAACAATTTCTATAAGGTTATGTATGATCCAGATTTTGCGCACAAGCCTTGTCATTCTCAAGCAGAACAAAATAGCAACTAAGCTGTCCAGCCTGCACATGGAAAAATGGCTCCAGACCATTATTCCTCTTCCACATTTACATAAAGTATTGCACATTTCACATCCATTAACCCCAGAACTATCAGACAGATTGCCTGAAAATGAAGCAAGACACAGTGATATTAGGCTGCGGCTTTTTGTAAGACTAATTAGCCACAGAAGCGTTTATTGTTTTGCTCCAGACAAAAGGTTTATGTGCTGATAGTGCTGCTATATGAGATTTGGAACTTGTTTCTTCCAAGGCCAGTTGATTTTTCTGCTCTGTTTCAGCACTCTGCTATCCAATTATCTTAGTTTGTGTAGCCTTCCAAGCTTTGTTGCTCTCATTTCACAAGTTCATTTGTTTCCATTTCACAATAGCATCAGATAGTTGACCAAGGCAACTGTGGCAGCACAGAAATTTGAACAGAGCTGTTGGAAAAGTGAAAACGTGTGATGTATGTGCGCATTGAAGTTTACTGTGTTTATACTACTGCTTTTTTTTTCCTATTCAGTTCCATTGAACACAGTCTTACACAAAATTTAACAATCATCAGGAATCTGTGTACCTTAAGTAGCATAACCCACCAATTAAAAGAGATTTCATGATATGTTTACATGTATAATGTATACATAGCATATGTATCATTGTCGGCGTGTTTAATGTAAATGTAAATGGAGTGGTTAGTCAAGGCTCCAGAAAGGTGAAATGTCCCTTAAATCCTGATTCAGCTCCAACAAAATATGTTCTTCTGGTTTCAGTGCCACTGATTTTTTTTTTCACTTGAGAATATTTCACTGAAATGCATCATGTTGCCTTATGTGATTTTATTATTGCCACAACCCATGAGGTGTACATCCCAATCCATGCTCATGCTGATGTACAAACTCAGAGTTATTGCCTAAAATTCCATTATAATTGTGGACAACACAGATTTAAGCAGACATTCATCGGTTTGGAATAAACTGTTCTTCGCCAGCTGCCATATTTTTCAGATAATCAGTATAATAACCAGTGACATGTATCTACTTTTTAGACATTTGTTCTGGCATTTTTCATATTTAAAGGATGATATGTATAGCTCCAGAATTCCATTGATCATCCCTGTGACGATGGTATTTATTTGTATGACAGGTCCTTTAGGCAATAAATGAAACAAATCTCTCACACTGTCATATTATTACACACACTTTCAAATTGGTGGCAAAAACAGTCAGTCTGCCTAAAGACGTATAAAACGATGCTATCCCAGTATAACCAAGTATGTTTTCACCCAGTGTCTATCAGGCTATGTTCAAGTTATTGGATATCTATATGCTATAGCAAAACAGACATACAGTTTAGGCCAAAAGTTTAAATAAGCCTAGGCTAAAATCATCCAAATTCAATTTTTCACAACTCCACACATTTCATGTTACCATTTCCTGTGTTAAGTCTAGTAGGGTGTCTGCTTTATTTCTATAAGTGGTCATTTTAACATAATAACTAAGAGATTTATTTCAGCTTTTATTTACTATATCAGATTTTCAGGGGGTCAAAATTCGCTCCAAAAGGTCTTTGTCCTTTGTGATCAAAGGACATCTGCAAATTACGTCTGGCTTTTTCATGCTGGCCTTAGAGTACAATCCTTTCAGGCCATGGCAGTGTTTGACTCTCTTAATGGTGTATGTACATACAGTGGTGCTTGAAAGTTTGTGAACCCTTTAGAATTTTCTATATTTCTGCATAAATATGACCTAAAACATCATCAGATTTTCACACAAGTCCTAAAAGTAGATAAAGAGAACCCAGTTAAACAAATGAGACAAAAATATTATACTTGGTCATTTATTTATTGAGGAAAATGATCCAGTATTACATATCTGTGAGTGGCAAAAGTATGTGAACCTCTAGGATTAGCAGTTAATTTGAAGGTGAAATTAGAGTCAGGTGTTTTCAATCAATGGGATGACAATCAGGTGTGAGTGGGCACCCTGTTTTATTTAAAGAACAGGGATCTGTCAAAGTCTGATCTTCACAACACGTTTGTGGAAGTGTATCATGGCACGAACAAAGGAGATTTCTGAGGACCTCAGAAAAAGCGTTGTTGATACTCATCAGGCTGGAAAAGGTTACAAAACCATCTCTAAAGAGTTTGGAGTCCACCAATCCACAGTCAGACAGATTGTGTACAAATGGAGGAAATTCAAGACCATTGTTACCCTCCCCAGAAGTGGTCGACCAACAAAGATCACTCCAAGAGCAAGGCCTGTAATAGTCGGCGAGATCACAAAGGACCCCAGGATAACTTCTAAACAACTGAAGGCCTCTCTCACATTGGCTAATGTTAATGTTCATGAGTCCATCATCAGGAGAACACTGAACAACAATGGTGTGCATGGCAGGGTTGCAAGGAGAAAGCTACTGCTCTCCAAAAAGAACATTGCTGCTCCTCTGCAGTTTGCTAAAGATCATGTGGACAAACCAGAAGGCTATTGGAAAAATGTTTTGTGGACGGATGAGACCAAAATAGAACTTTTTGGCTTAAATGAGAAGCGTTATGTTTGGAGAAAGGAAAACACTGCATTCCAGCATAAGAACCTTATCCCATCTGTGAAACATGTTGGTGGTAGTATCATGCTTTGGGCCTGTTTTGCTGTATCTGGGCCAGGACGGCTTGCCATCATTGATGGAACAATGAATTCTGAATTATACCAGCGAATTCTAAAGGAAAATGTCAGGACATCTGTCCATGAACTGAATCTCAAGAGAAGGTGGGTCATGCAGCAAGACAACGACCCTAAGCACACAAGTCGTTCTACCAAAGAATGGTTAAAGAAGAATAAAGTGAATGTTTTGGAATGGCCAAGTCAAAGTCCTGACCTTAATCCAATCGAAATGTTGTGGAAGGACCTGAAGCAAGCAGTTCATGTGAGGAAACCCACCAACATCCCAGAGTTGAAGCTGTTCTGTACGGAGGAATGGGCTAAAATTCCTCCAAGCCGGTGTGCAGGACTGATCAACAGTTACCGGAAACATTTAGTTGCAGTTATTGCTGCACAAGGGGGTCACACCAGATACTGAAAGCAAAGGTTCACATACTTTTGCCAGTCACAGATATGTAATATTGGATCATTTTCCTCAATAAATAAATGACCAAGTATAATATTTTTGTCTCATTTGTTTAACTGGGTTCTCTTTATCTACTTTTAGGACTTATGTGAAAATCTGATGATGTATTAGGTCATATTTATGCAGAAATATAGAAAATTCTAAAGGGTTCACAAACTTTCAAGCACCACTGTACACTATATGGCCAAAAGTATGTGGACACCTGATCATCACATCCATATATTCCTTCCTTAAACTGTGGCTACAAAGTTGGGCGTGCGCAGTTTTATAGGACATGATGTAAGTCTTTGCATGCTGATGTCTTTGCATTCTGTAGCATTATGCTTTCCCTTCACTGGAACCAAGGGCCCCAAACCTGTTCCAACATAATAGTGCGCCTCTGCACAATGCTAGGTCCATGAAGACATGATTTGCTTGCACAGAGCCCTGACCTCAACCCCCCTGAACACCTTTAGAATGAACTGGAACACTGGATGCACACCAGGCTTCCTCACCCTACATCAGTGCCTGATCTCACTCACTGTCTTGTGGCTAAATAAGCAAATCCCCACAGCTATACTCCAAAATCTAGTGGAAAGCCTTATCCGAAGGGTAGAGGTTATTATAACAACAATGGGGAACTAAATCTGGAATGGGATGTTCAAAAAGTATACCGTATATGTTATGTTGTCTTGGGGTTCAGTTGAAACTTTCAGACCAAAGTTTGTTCATCCATCGCAAGATGTTAATCTTCTGCTCAAACCATTACTTTGTTCACTTACATTTGTGCTTTGGGTCATTATGGTGCTAAAAGATGACATTTTCTTCAGCTTTAGCTGTCAAACAAATGCTTATGAGGTGTGTCAAAACAGATTGGCATTTGGAGCTATCCATGTGAAGAGAAGCAACACCATAGCATGGTTTTGCTATGCCTCATACACCCCTTTTCAGCCAACAGGAAATGGGTTCTGTTCTTGTTCGCGCACAAAATTTTGAACTATTCAGAACATTTTGACTAAAAATAAATTGGTTTGGAACCTGAAAAGATGGTTCCTAGCTGGAATCAAAATATTGCTGAAAATATAAAAAAAATATATAGGGTGTTCCAGTGAAAATATAGGTTTTTCCAGTGTGGACTGTGATGACATCAGTGGGCATATCATTAGTTTGGAAAGGAAGTGGAGTGCAGCAATGGAGAATGCAATTGAAAAGGAAACATCATCAGGAAAAAATGGACCATGGACCTGATAAAATACAGTGGACCAACACCAGCAGATAATAACCCAAAATTTTGCATCCTAAATCATCACTGACTGTGGAACCTGCACACTGGACTTCAAACACCTTGGATTCTGTGCCTCTCCACTCTTCCTCCAGACTCTAGGAACTTGATTTCCAAATGAAATGCAAAATTTACTTTCATCTTAAAAGAGGACTTTGGACCACTGAGAAACAGTCCAGTTCTTTCTCTCTGCATGTATTGAACTAGAGTGAGAGATACAGGGTATTTATACTGTTTTACTCAAACTTGAAATGAAATATTCTAATATTCTGAGATACTGGATTTCTGATTTTCATGATCTAAAAGCCATAATCATCAAAATTAAAACAAAAAATAGCCCTGAAATATTTCAATTTACATGTAATGAATAGGGGTGGCATGGTGGTGTAGTGGTTAGCACTGTTGCCTCACAGCAAGAAGGTCCTGGGTTCGAGCCCAGTGTCTGGCGAGGGCCTTCCTGTGTGGAGTTTGCATGTTCTCCCCGTGTCCGTGTGGGTTTCCTCTGGGTGCTCCGGTTTCCCCCACAGTCCAAAGACATGCAGGTTAGGCTAATTGGTGGCTCTAAATTGGCTGTAGGTGTGAATGTGAGTGTGAATGGTTGTTTCTCTCTGTGTCAGCCCTGCGATGATCTGGCGACTTGTCCAGGGTGTACCCCGCCTTTCGCCCATAGTCAGCTGGGATAGGCTCCAGCTTGCCTGCGACCCTGTAGAACAGGATAAGCGGCTAGAGATAATGGAGGGATGTAATAAATATAGAATATATGAAAGTTTATCTTTTTGAATTAAATTATAAAAAATGATCATGATATTCCAATATTTTGAGATGTATTAGTATATTAGCAGGTGGCACGATGGTGTAGTGGTTAGCACTGTTGCCTCACAGCAAGAAGGTCCTGGGTTCGAGCCCAGTGACCGGTGAGGGCCTTTCTGTGTGGAGTTTGCATGTTCTCCCCGTGTCCGCATGGGTTTTCTCCGGGTGCGCTGGTTTCCCTCACAATCCAAAGACATGCAGGTTAGGCTAACTGGTGGCTCTAAATTGACCGTAGGTGTGAGTGTGAATGGTTGTTTGTCTCGATGTGTCAGCTCTGCGATGACCTGGCAACTTGTCCAGGGTGTACCCCGCCTCTCGCCCATAGTCATCTGGGAAAGGCTCCAGCTTGCCTGCGACCCTGTAGAATAGGATAAGTGGCTACAGATGGATGGATGGATGGATGGATGGATGGATAGTATATTAGCCATCAATAGAAATATTAAATATGTTTATAAATCAACATATCTTCTCTTGCCGAATTATCATTTGCTGTAATGTGCAAGTGCCCATGTTGTATTGCGTCACCCTCACACAAAAGTCTCTTTTTCTGTGTTTTTTAGTTGGTAAATGTCAGACATGTCCATATGCTCATGATATTTTGTGTTAAACTTCAGTCTGAGCCATCTCATCGCATGAACGATTCCCTAGACCCCCACACAGGCCCATATGCCCACTGGTGTGCTTTGAACATGCAAGCTTTGCCAGGGGCAACAGGCAGGTGACGAAGTGCTATGTCACAGAGGGAGCACTCATCTGTTTATCTGTTTATTACAGTTCTTAGTGACTACAGGACTCACTACTGTAAGGCAACCACTTTTAATGCCTCGGATGTAATTCTGACTGAGCAAGGCTAAAGGTAGACACAATTTAAACTGTAGTATATGCACATAATATTATGGCCATCTTTTGTCATGTTTTTTTTTAAGATTTGTATTTATATTTCTACCTTGTGCTGAAAAGTACAAATGTGAAGAGGTTTTGTATGTAAATAACAATTATGTGAGACTGTTTGAATGTACAAAACAATCAATAATTGCTGTAATTTCAGGTACAAGATCTAATGCATTTTTTACCACAATATAATTACCACACTAATTCTCACATAACCACTACCTGCAATAAATGGCAAGGCTTGTTAGCAGGGTACCTAATTCAAATTTCTCTAATATTGTAAATCAAACATAAGCTTCCAGGCCACGAATAACTATCGCAAAAGAGTGGATTGCAAAGATTGTATTTTATCCACTGGTCAGTATATATACAATAGTATATCACTAATTATTATACATACAGGCCACTTTTTCCATGGAATAAAAACATGTATTCTCTTCCCTTCTAGTGGGTTTATTGATAGCACGCAATATTGTTATGATATCGCTTATCCTACATGTATTACACCACTCTCCCCAATGGAGAATGAGCATGCAATATTGTTACAATATTGTACATTGTCAAGACAACACGATATCACACGTCAGAGCTCATGCGAATATCCAGTGACAAAACCTTTCTGCTGCGCGTGTGCACAATCATTTCTTTGTCATCTTCGACTCGTTCAGTATCATGCTAGCTGAATGGAATATATCTGATATACCACTCAAAGTCAGCCAATATTATTTAATTATACAATACTTAATTCCAGTCCACTAATCTGATTGGTGAAGTGGCATTCCAAGAGTGATTATATTTAGTTTAACCGCACTGGAATGTCTCACTGTGTGTAATAGATCACTCCACTCATTTGTGTTCGCCACATAAAATTATGCATCCTAGTTTGAAATCATGACTACAGTAGTGTTAGTGACATAATCAGTGGACACAGCAAATGATACATTTTACATTAAAACAAATTTTGACTTAAAATGCAAATATAAAAGCTCATCAGATGAAAATGAAAAGGAAGAAGGGACGCTAATTTCACCGGAAACACCTTTAACAGGAATGTACAAATCATTGTGAGTTAGCGAGCCAGATAGCTGATGGACTATAAAATGGATATAATTCTTCAGGAGCTTTTTTTTTTTTTTTCATAGACGCAGGACATGTTAATGCAATATAATACTTGAAATGCAAACTTGGAATGTATCAACTGCTCTATATTTTATTGTGCATATTAATGCTGTGTATTTGTAATTTTAGTAAATATGTATTTACTTATGGTTTTCTCTTAGACAGCTCATTCTTGTGCAGTGAATTAAAATGAGTGATGAGGTTGTTGATAGACGCAACTCTGGGAAATAACCAGAAATGAAATGGAAGATGAGCTGTCAGGAATCTTCAACGTCAAATTTGAAAGAAGATATCTGTCTGTGAAATAGGAAACGAAGTAACAATGTTTTCAAGAAGCCTTTCTTTATCACATATACACTCAAGCACAGACTTTGCACACAGTGAAATTTAACCTCTGCATTTTAACCCATCTGAAGCAGTGAACACACACATGCACACACAAAAATTCAAGTTTTATCATGATGGTGAAAACTGTGTAACAATTAGCCGACATGCCATCAGTGACAAGAGCAGACCTTATTAAAACAATCACGAAAGATTTCAAGTCTGCAAAACCTGAATGAAACACTGAGCTTTATACCCTCTCCGGATAACTGAACCATTCCTTTGGGCACATGTGTGCTAAAGTGTATTATGTGACTGTTATGTAAAACTACTTTGAATATGAAGCAGCAGAAAGGTTCTAGCATCCTCTTGTGGACACACTGAAACACACACACACACACACACACACACACAATGGAACTTCCTGAAAGAATATTTTAAGTAGACTTTAACTCGACAAAGTTGGCTGTTGTTTTGTTTTTTGTTTTTTTAAAGGACCTACTAACCATATCACAGTGTTACATAAGAAATGCATGTGCATTTAATTTGAGATGCTCTTTGTACGTTACATCATCTTCAGAGGTATTTGGCCATTAAACTCCTTCTGCTTATCAAAAACATTTGTTAGCGGTTGAGTCAGACTGCTTAGGATGGTGAACTGCTTCAATTTAAAACTTTTATATATATAAAACCTCTGGATGGCCTACTGTTTCTTCACATGCAATAGAAAAAGGCCTCAGGGTGATCGTTGACTCCAGTCTTTCATTTGAAACTCATATTATGAGGATAGCTTTCTTTTACCTCAGAAATATTGCTAAGATAAGAAATACAATGTCAGTACATGATGCAGAAAAACTAGTTCATGCCTTTTGTTACCTCTAGGTTGGATTATTGTAATCCCTTACTGTCTGGATGTTGCAATAAGTGCATAAACAAGCTCCAGTTAGTTCAAAATGCAGCAGCAAGAGTGCTTACTAGAACTAGAAGATATAACCACATCACCTCTTGTTTTATCCACACTGCACTAGCTTCTGCCATAGCCATCTCAGTCCCCTGACCTGAACCCAGTTGAAAACCTGTGAGGTGAGCTAAAGAGGAGAGTGCACAAGAGAGGGCCGAGGACCCCGGATGATGTGGAGATTGTGTAAAGAGGAATGGTCTCAGATGTCTTGCTCTGTATCTCTAACCTTATAAAATGTTAGCGAAGATTTAGTGCTGTTTTACTGGCAAAGGGAAGTTGTACAAAGTATTATATACAGGGGTGCCAATAATAGTGGCACATTTGTTTTTGTTGAAAATAATTATTTCTTGATGAGGGATTTGTTTTTCTCTGAATCAATTTATTTCACTTAAAGGTTGGCTTTTTCTCGTTTTTTTCTGCGTGAGATGAAGCTGCTTCACCAAAAGGAGGATTTCAAGGGGGGAGGGCAATAATCATGAAGGGTAGTGTGTGTGTGTGTGTGTGTGTGTGTGTGTGTGTGTGTGTGTGTGTGTGTGTGTGTGCGTGTGTGTGTGTGAAACCAGTTGAAAGTTTGGGAATAAAAAATAAGCTGAGAAGCGCAAGTACTGGTTTATGCCTGAGGTGTGCACTAATATTTTTTACACAATTAAAAGTAATATTTCACATATTTTTGCACTCTTGGAGTAGCAGTCTTTGTAAACATTCAACCATGACAACACAGAAAGGGCAGCTAAAACAAGTGCTCAGTGGTTACATTGAGGTTGGTGTTGAAAGAGTGCCATTTTCCCATGATGTGGATTTTGGATGCCCTCTGACATGTATGCAGGGTACAACAGTGTATCTACATGTAAAAACCCAAGGAATAGTGTAATACCACACATTTACACTATTCAACTGCACTATATATAGTGTGAATATATGGCTGGAACACAGTATATGCCACAATTGGGGTGTCATTTGTGTCCCACTGATTGCGTTTACAAATATGTATGTAATGCAAAATCAAACACTTTTAAAAGGAAGAAATATAGGTAAAATGTTCTTCACAAGCTATGTGTAAGTGTCGTGTCAACACTTACAGACACGGCCAGTGTGAATTATAGTTCCCACACACCTTCCTCACGGACTTTTAACCATGCACACGTGCATTCTGCTTGCGTTCTGATTTAGTTGCCCATTAAACCCTGTCCTCTGTTCAGTTCATTGTAGTTCATGTTGTTTTGCTATGGATCTGTTCATACTCTTTGTTATTCTAGATCATAGAGTTTTCATGTTTCATAAACTCACTGTAAATAAAAATTCTGCATCTGCCTTCGCCTCCCTTACGCGACAACAAGCTTCAGTTTCTCAAGTCACATTTTCAAGAGGATGTTGCATCATTCAAATTTTGTTCATGGGAGGAAGAACAGATTTCTCGTTCTTTTTTTCTTTATTTATAGTGATTTTATGATATTGACTGATGAGGTCGTTTTGAAAATACATCCCTGTTACCCAAATTATAGACTGATTTTTTTAAGGAAGCAAATCAGTAGCAAGTCCTTAATGTCTTCATGGCATCAGCATACATGTTAGTTAACCACATTTTGAGTGTTTGCTTATTGCCAACTATGCAGGCGACAGACAGATGTAAAAGCAGTAGAGAGGTTATTGCAGCAAAGCTGGCAGAAAAATCAAAATTGGTAATCAAAGGCAGATTCAGTAAACAGGCAATGGTCAGGTGAGGCACAAACAGGATATCATAGGCAAACACTACAAGCAGTAATCAAAGTACAAACTAAGTCAATAATCAAATAAACAGCATGGAATAACATGGCTTGGTAAAGTTAGGAACAGGAACACTGAGCATTTACTTCACAATGGTTATGTGCACAGAGAGTCCTTACATACACAGTGGTGATGAAGCTGTGATTTGGAACAGGTGTGTGTGATGATCAGTACGCCGGAGATGGAGCGCAGTGAGGTGCAGTACGGTTGTTGTAGTCCACCATGTTTGAAGGCTGCTGCAAACTCTGGGAAGTGGAGTCTTGAGTGCGAGCAGGTGCAGACGTGACACTTATTCTATGTTAGAAAACTCAGTGCTGTTGTGTTCAACCCTCAACCCTGCTACTCATTTAAGAGCAAAATGTAGTCAAGAAACCTTGTAAAGAATGAGCTTGATGAATGATGAATGGCAACAGTCATTCTTTTGTAACCATAGCCCAATGTCTCTATTCAGTTCTCTCGGAGAGCATTTTACAATCAACTTTAACTCCATCCATCCATTATCAATAGCCACTTATCCTGTTCTACAGGATCGCAGGCAAGCTGGAGCCTATCCCAGCTGACTATGGGCGAGAGGCGGGGTACACCCTGGACAAGTCGCCAGGTCATCGCAGGGCTGACACAGAGACAAACAACCATTCACACCTACGGTCAATTTAGAGCCACCAATTAGCCTAACCTGCATGTCTTTGGACTGTGGGGGAAACCGGAGCACCCAGAGGAAACCCATACAGACACGGGGAGAACATGCAAACTCCGCACAGAAAGGCTGTTGCCAGCCACTGGGCTCAAACCCAGGACCTTCTTGCCGTGAGGCGACAGTGCTAACCACTATACCTTTATACTTTAACTCCTCTTCAAAAATCAAAGTTGGCTGTTTAAGAGAATCATAAAGCACACCATCACATTATTATATTAAGTCACCTGTTTAACTGAACTACTGTATATTTATTGTACTCAACTTCAAAAAATCATCGTGTCTGATATCTTGAAGATGGCAGAACATGGTAGAGACACAGAGCATGATGGTGACAAGGCTATATGTTTCTCCTGCTGCCATATATGAATTGTTAAAACACATGTCTGAGAACTAAAATGATTATTTGATAAAATAAAAAGAACAACCTCTCCAGTTGAGGTTAAGCTTTTTGAGGTCCTATCATGCCTTTCTGATGCCAAGAGTTGACTGGACTGTCAGATCCAGAAGATAACAAATCTTAAGAATAAGGAGAGATGATGCAACCCCATAATTCACTGCATTTGCCAAAGTAATCAAGGATACATATGCTGCACAATTTTCAGTGATATATCACAAACAAACCAGTTGATCTTTTCTTAGGGCCTTGCAAAAACAAGGAGAAACCACCCTGATACATCCTTGCAAAATTCTTAAGATTCCCAGACAGGCAGACTGTGACAGAGAAATAGGAAAGATACTGGAATGAACAACAGTTACAGTGTGATTGCTCATTCATTAAAATTTGCAATCATGAGCAAATTACTGTGGCATATGACAAATAAAACTGAATCAATTTCAGAGTTGTTAATAAAATCACCCAAGGCTGTTGTTAATTATTTTTTCTGTAACAGCACATCCCATTGTGTTTTAGTCCTTACAGTGGGGCAAAAAAGTATTTAGTCAGTCACCAATTGTGCAAGTTCTCCCACTTAAAAAGATGAGAGGGGACTGCAATTTTCATCATACCTGTAGGTATACCTCAACTATGAGAGACAGAATGAGAAAACAAATCCAGAAAATCACATTGTCTGATTTTTAAAGAATTTATTTGCAAATTATGGTGGAAAATAAGTATTTGGCCAATAACAAAAGTTCATCTCAATACTTTGTTATATACCCTTTGTTGGCAATGAAAGAGGTCAAACGTTTTCTGTAAGTCTTCACAAGGTTTTCACACACTGTTGCTGATATTTTGGCCCATTCCTCCATGCAGAGCTCCTCTAGAGCAGTGATGTTTTGGGGCTGTGTCTGGGCAACATGGACTTTCAACTCCCTCCAAAGATTTTCTATGGGGTTGAGATCTGGAGACTGGTTAGGCCACTCCAGGACCTTGAAATGCTTCTTACGAAGCCACTCTTTCGTTGCCTGGGCAGTGTGTTTGGGATCATTGTCATGCTGAAAGACCCAGCCACGTTTCATCTTCATTGCCCTTGCTGATGGAAGGAGGTTTTCACTCAAAATCTCACGATACATGGCCCCATTCATTCTTTCCTTTACACGGATCAGTCGCCCTGGTCCCTTTGCAGAAAAACAGCCCCAAAGCATGATGTTTCCACCCCCATGCTTCACAGTAGGTATGGTGTTCTTTGGATGCAACTCAGCATTCTTTCTCCTCCAAACACGACAAGTTGAGTTTTTACCAAAAAGTTCTATTTTGGTTTCATCTGACCATATGATATTCTCCCAATCCTCTTCTGGATCATCCAAATGCTCTCTAGCAAACTTCAGACAGGCCTGGACATGTACTGGCTTAAGCAGGGGGACACGTCTGGCACTGCAGGATTTGAGTCCCTGGCGGCGTAGCGTGTTACTGATGGTAGCCTTTGTTACTTTGGTCCCAGCTCTCTGCAGGTCATTCACTAGGTCCCCCCATGTGGTTCTGGGATTTTTGCTCACCGTTCTTGTGATCATTTTGACCCCACGGGGTGAGATCTTGCATGGAACCCCAGATCGAGGGAGATTATCAGTGGTCTTGTATGTCTCCATTTTCTAATAATTGCCCACAGTTGATTTCTTCACACCAAGCTGGTTACCTATTGCAGATTCAGTCTTCCCAGCCTGGTGCAGGTCTACAATTTTGTTTCTGGTGTCCTTTGACAGCTCTTTGGTCTTGGCCATAGTGGAGTTTGGAGTGTGACTGTTTGAGGTTGTGGACAGGTGTCTTTTATACTGATAACGAGTTCAAACAGGTGCCATTAATACAGGTAACGAGTGGAGGACAGAGGAGCCTCTTAAAGAAGTTGTTACAGGTCTGTGAGAGACGGAAATCTTGCTTGTTTGTAGGTGACCAAATACTTATTTTACAGAGGAATTTACCAATTAATTCATTAAAAATCCCACAATGTGATTTCCTGGATTCTTTCCCCCCATTCTGTCTCTCATAGTTGAAGTGTACCTATGATGAAAATTACAGGCCTCTCTCATCTTTTTAAGTGGGAGAACTTGCACAATTGGTGGCTGACTAAATACTTTTTTGCCCCACTGTTTCTAAACATTTGGACTTGGTTTATACAGGAATTGGAAGAGTCAGATTTTGAGTTCGAATTAGACAGTTGGCCTAGGTCTAAATGACAACTGGGATGGTTTTCTCACAGAGCAACCCCGCAACCCTGACTCCTTCTTCTTTGCATTTCTACAACTCTACCACATCCACATCATGATCCATATTCTTACAGCTTCAGTTGGTCTGAAATGTAATATGTTATATTGTTATGGCCGGGTTCTTACCCAAACTGATAATCGCATCATCAATTTTTCTTTGGCTAAGCACACACAAGGTATGCCACCACACTTGCCAGAGCAGTTGGGGGTTAGGTGCCTTACTCAAGGGCACTTGAGCCAGTCCTGCTGGTTCAGGGAAGCAAACCAATGACCTTTTGGTCCCAAAGCTGTTTCTCTAACCATTTGGCCATGGTTTCCCTCTATGTATGTAATGTACGTACATGTACAGTGGTGCTTGAAAGTTTGTGAACCCTTTAGAATTGTCTATATTTCTGCATAAATATGACCTAAAACAAGATCAGATTTTCACACAAGTCCTAAAAGTAGATAAAGAGAGCCCAGTTAAACAAATGAGACAAAAATATTATACTTGGTCATTTATTTATTGAGGAAAATGAGCAATATTACATATCTGTGAGTGGCAAAAGTATGTGAATCTCTAGGATTAGCAGTTAATTTGAAGGTGAAATTAGAGTCAGGTGTTTTAAATCAATGGGATGACAATCAGGTGTGAGTGGGCACCCTGTTTTATTTAAAGAACAGAGATCTATTAAAATCTGATCTTCACAACATGTTTGTGGAAGTGTATCATGGCATGAACAAAGGAGATTTCTGAGGACCTCAGAAAAAGCGTTGTTGATGCTCATCGGGCTGGAAAAGGTTACAAAACCATCTCTAAAGAGTTTGGACTCCACCAATCCACAGTCAGACAGATTGTGTACAAATGGAGGATATTCAAGACCATTGTTACCCTCCCCAGGAGTGGTCGACCAACAAAGATCACTCTAAGAGCAAGGCGTGTAATAGTCGGTGAGATCACAAATGACCCCAGGGTAACTTCTAAGCAACTGAAGGCCTCTCTGACATTGGCTAATGTTAATGTTCATGAGTCCACCAACAGGAGAACACTGAACAACAATGGTGTGCATGGCAGGGTTGCAAGGAGAACACTGCTCTCCAAAAAGAACATTGCTGCTCGTCTGCAGTTTGCTAAAGATCACGTGGACAAGCCAGAAAGCTACTGGAAAAATGTTTTGTGGATGGATGAGACCAAAATAGAACTTTTTGGTTTAAATGAGAAGTGTTATGTTTGGAGAAAGGAAAACACTGCATTCCAGCATGAGAACCTTATCCTATATGTGAAACACGGTGATGGTAGTATCATGGTTTGGGCCTGTTTTGCTGCATCTGGGCCAGGACAGCTTGCCATCATTGATGGGACAATGAATTCTGAATTATACCGGCGAATTCTAAAGGAAAATGCCAGGACATCTGTCCATGAACTGAATCTCAAGAGAAGGTGGGTCATGAAGCAAGACAACAACCCTAAGCACACAAGTCGTTCTACCAAAGAATGGTTAAAGAAGAATAAAGTTAATGTTTTGGAATGGCCAAGTCAAAGTCCTGACCTTAATCCAATGGAAATGTTGTGGAAGGACCTGAAGCGAGCAGTTCATGTGAGGAAACCCACCAACATCCCAGAGTTGAAGCTGCTCTGTATGGATGAATGGGCTAAAATTCCTCCAAGCCGGTGTGCAGGACTGATCAACAGTTACCGGAAATGTTTAGTTGCAGTTATTTCTGCACAAGGGGGTCACACCAGATACTGAAAGCAAAGGTTCACATACTTTTGCCACTCACAGATATGTAATATTGGCTCATTTTCCTCAATAAATAAATGACCAAGTATAATATTTTGTCTCATTTGTTTAACTGGGTTCTCTTTATCTACTTTTAGGACTTGTGTGAAAATCTGATGATGTTTTAGGTCATATTTATGCAGAAATATAGAAAATTCTAAAGGGTTCACAAACTTTCAAGCACCACTGTATTATTATTATTATTATTATTATTATTATTATTAATGTTTTGAGCAGGACATCTTAATTTAACTTTACAACCGTTCCACAAATATGCCTACTTTAAAAAGACTACTAGTTTTCTTCCGGTGGTTTAATGATTCAGACTCCCTGTGTTTACTTAATTACAGACATCTGTTTGAAGTTCCCATGGCAGTACTGAGAAGTGTGGAAAAACAAGGTGAAATCACTGCAAATGTTGGTTTAACAGAAAGCTGCTTGTATCTACAGATCTATGCTCAGTTCTTTTCCTCATAACACTTTGCACACAAAGTACAATTGGCAAAGTGTTCCTGGAATCAATAACAAATTTCTGCCATCTGCTACAGGCTGGCAGCAAAATCTGCAGTCTCTCTATTGGTAGAACTTTATAAATAGCATATCCGGCCCACAAATTGTCCTTCCCTCTACCACATTCAACTGAAACATGGCACCTAAGAAACAGGACATAACGCAATTTCCTCTTTCTTAGGAAATGAAATTCTCTCTTCTAGAAGATTTGGTCATTTTGTGCAAAGCATTGCATTCTTAGTAACACTGTGACGATTGAAGAATTGAACAATACTGCAGAAACAAAACACTGATATAGGTGACATTATAATTATAACATTTTTACATTATAATTGTGTTTGATTAAACATTATTGGATCTATACCCAGGTATCAGTGGAACAAAGGTATCCTTTTCAGTGTAGTTTTCAGTTTGATTAAAAATGAAGTCCATTAAACTATTTGAATACCTCTCTGGCCCTCTTTGGGTTTCAGCATTTTCTTTTCTCATTTTCTGCCTCAGTGTATTTCATCCTGTAACGTGTGCAAGGGTGCGTCACTTGGAGGAATGTGTGTCTCAGCACAGTGTGGAGTGTGTGGTTAGTGCTGCCTTGGCGGGGTCCACATGTGCAGCCCTGATCTCATCGAAGCACTGCCGGATACACTATTAGTCGGGGTGGAGGGCTACTAGCCAGGGCTTATTCACCAGCAGCTGTCCTGCAGAAATGTAGACTATTGTGATACAAATGTATGATACACACCGGTGTTATATCCATCTTGGGGTTTCACAATACCTTTGTTTGGAGTCACAGTGCGCTGAACTTTTGTATATGAGGCATTTCCATTTATAAGCTACTAATATGTGGTGGTTATTATATACACTGGAAGCACTTAAAAGTAATTTGCAGTTATGTTATCATGTACCACAGTGAATTGCTGATATTATTTTTGACTGAAAGACATCCAATGATCCCAGTACAGTACTTAGAAAAGCTGAGTGAAATTTGAACACATTTAAAAAGCTTAATATTTGATTACCAATGTTGCTGCTGTTGTTTAATGAAGCAAATCCTGGCTCTGATACAAAGACAAATTGCCAAAGTCATAACACTGAGACTGTTGTACTTGCTGTCTGGGTCCATACAGGAAATGCTTGAGTGTGAATATAACTACTGCTGAAAGAGCTCTTTTCCTAAAGTTTGTTCTGGCTTAACATTTGTTATTAGTTGTTATCTATAGCAACTCATGTGGTAATAGTATTCCTCTGAAAGAAAAAGCAAGGAATAATTGTGTGTGTATATATATATATATATATGCATGGATAGATAGATAGATAGATAGATAGATAGATAGATAGATAGATAGATAGATAGATAGATAGATAGATAATTTTTCCCCCAGTACATAAAGTAGTGAATTCAGAGAGTTTTGGGGCCGTAACTGACCCTATGAGGAACAGACCCTGTATTGTACAGCCTTGCCGCTTCACAGGAATTTTAGTGAGAGGCTTATTGGCATGCTCAGTAAAATCAGATTAACAAACAGAGAAACAGAGAATGGAGTATTTTGACATTTTCCTATATTCAACATCATACAACTAAAAATCCAGTCATAGATTCATTTATATAATGTCGAAATGCCACAAATATTAGCTACATGTTGTTGTTGTTGTTACTGTTTGCATTCCATGTTGTATCTCTCGAATGTTTGTGGGGATCAGTGTTCATCGTGGGCCTCTTCTTTTGTAAGAGCGCCAGTAATTATGCTTTTAGCAGCTTTTAAGAGGGTTACTTACATCTGTAGGCCTTTTACGGTACTAACAGATGGATGTTTTCTCACCAAAATAAAATGAGTTTTTGGAGATACAATAAGCGATTCAGAATTAGATTTATTGTTATTTTAAGTGTATTTGATTCTTGTGTAAGCAACCTAAAATAAATGGAGTTATTTTTAAATGAATAGGAGACACGACTACTGCTTAGCCAAGGCCCAGCCTTATTTCATTTCTTTGGAAGTACACTCATTATTCAGAGATTACAGTAACACACTCCCTCTCAATTCCCTCTTGAGACAATATCAATTCACTTTCATTGTAATTCGGTTTAACAGTGGAATTTTCATCTCATCTCATTATCTCTAGCCGCTTTATCCTTCTACAGGGTCGCAGGCAAGCTGGAGCCTATCCCAGCTGACTACGGGCGAAAGGCGGGGTACACCCTGGACAAGTCGCCAGGTCATCACAGGGCTGACACATAGACACAGACAACCATTCACACTCACATTCACACCTACGGTCAATTTAGAGTCACCAGTTAACCTAACCTGCATGTCTTTGGACTGTGGGGGAAACCGGAGCACCCGGAGGAAACCCACGCGGACACGGGGAGAACATGCAAACTCCGCACAGAAAGGCCCTCGCTGGCCCCGGGGCTCGAACCCAGGACCTTCTTGCTGTGAGGCGACAGCGCTAACCACTACACCACCGTGCCGCCCCCAGTGGAATTTTGAAAATGTCAAAACATCTTGCATCTCTGTATTAACATCAAAACACACAAATGGAGTATATGTAACCTAAACAAACCCTTTTTACTCAAATCCTCAAATTGTTGGCTCAGTCTGGTGTAGAGTGGCAATCTGTTTGCTGTGGAATGCTATTCTAGGTGTAGTGTCTTAGCCATATCTGTACTTAACTAGGACAACCAAGACTCACAACTTTCCCCCACTAGTGACAGAGAGGATTTTCAGGTGATCATTTACTTTTTATTCATTATTTGTTCAGACTGACAGTTGTTTTGAGTGAAATATAAATACTTACAGAAGGATGTTTTTATATAGCATTGTTGCTGTGTGCGTGTTAAGCAAAGGATATTGTTAGTGACATTCTTGACATGATGTTATTCATTCTGCTAGACTCTGAACACATACAGTATGTATCACACCAACACATGTATCTTCTCCATGATCAGTTGCAAAAAGACAGCTGTAATTAAAATGATGTTTTTTTTTTAAATGCTACAGACTTGACATATCAGATTGCTTGTTGGTTTGTCATTGCAACAGAAAATGTAAAAGAAAATATAAACCTCTGTTACGTAACTGTTACATAACTAGCTAGAAACATACAAATATAAAATAAAATACATTTTTTGGTGGCTGCTGAAGGTATAACTGAGTTTAAATTATTTTATACGGAATCGACCAACCTGGAAGCCTGAGACAAGGGGGTCAAACCCTCTGCTTTAAAAGAAAAGAAAATATATTTTTCCAAAAGTCAGCTGTATGCAACCTAGAAAAGGGCTGTTGTTTTCCCTCTCAGGGCTCTCAGCAAGAAGGAGAAGTGGCCCTCCCCCATCCCTCATGTGTCCTGTCTTGGGTTTTTACACCACGGTCTGCTCACCCCGGCACTTTCTGCAGGAGCCGTATATGGCTGAGAGAAGGTAGGCGCTGGCAGTCAGGCAGGCGAACACAGAGCCAGTGAGGTAGACGATGTACAGACATGTGTGCTTGTATTGTGGCAAATTGCAGTAGGAGTTCTTTGATGTTTTGTAGATCATGATGCCGATTGCAGACAAATAAAGCAATGTAGCAGCAAAGTCATGTATCACATTGGTTAACAACCACCGTTCTCCTCCTAGGATGGGTACCAGGTCCTGCTTGTTCAGCAGAGTGAGAAAGAAGAGGGCGAGTGTGAGAAGCCAGAAGAACACGGCCACAAAGAGAACAAAGTGAACGGAGCCCTCATACTTGCTGGTGGCAACAGTGACCCAAAGACCAGCTCCCAGGAGAATCTGAAGGATTCGTATAATCCCAAAAAAGCTCTTGAGGAACTCCTGGAAATTCCTTGTCACCTGTGGCTGGGGGGACATCTCCTTGCAGTGGATTAGCTGTCTTTCTTCTCTTTAGGGTGGCGGCTTTTCCCCCCCACAACCACAGAAACAACTGGAGATTAGAAACAAATGTAGAAACAAAGGTGGAATTTTCAGAAAAGGTCCATAAAAGGTTCAGAGGAAGAAGAAGAAGATCTCAGACAGCGATGCTTGAGCATAGACTTGAAGTTTTGAAATTAGTTTTCTGTTTCGTCCCTTCCGTTTCCTCTGTGGCAGCTGGAAGACTTTGTCTCCCTCCCCCTCTTTTCCTTCCAGCAGCCACAGGAGGAGGTTCAGAGAGCAGAGGGTTGGCTGAAACCCTAACCATCTTCTCTTCTTCATGTCACACCCACAGACATGGAGGAAGGAAGAAGAGAAAGATGACTTTAACATTTTCGTTTAACCCTTTCATGAAGAAAAGAATATCCAGGTTTATAAAAGAAAAATACATGATTGCATGCGACATCAAATTCTTTAAATATCACTGAACAGTCCAGATATGTGCCCACCTTGTCTCAAAGACATAGTAAACATTCATCATTCATTCATCTTTATTAACTATTGAAGAAGATTCTGGTCAGGATCACAACGGATCCTGAGCCCACCACTGAATGGTGGATGAACCTTGGATGGAACAGTCCATTCACACACGCTCACATCTAGGGGCAAATTAGAGTCACCAATCCACCTACTGGCATTTTTTTTAGTAGGTGGGGGAAAATCAGAGAACCTGGAGGAAATCAACACAGAGACATGAGAAGAGCTTGTGAAACTCCACACAGAGAGCAACTTGAACTCAGATTTAAATTTGGGACCTGAAGCTGTGAAGCAGCAATACTACCTTCTACACAACAGGCCTATTTAACATAATAATAATAATGGGGCGGGCGGCACGGTGGTGTAGTGGTTAGCACTGTCACCTCACAGCAAGAAGGTCCTGGGTTCAAGCCCAGCGGCCGACGAGGGCCTTTCTGTGTGGAATTTGCATGTTCTCCCCGTGTCTGTGTGGGTTTCCTCCGGGTGCTCTGGTTTCCCCCACAGTCCAAAGACATGCAGGTTAGGCTAATTGGTGGCTCTAAATTGACCGTAAGTACTGTATGAATGTGAGTGTGAATGGTTGTCTGTGTCTATTGCCGCTTTTCCACTACAAACGCGGCTGAGTCGGGCTGAGCCGTGCCGTGCTGAGTCGGGCTGAGTCGAGCTGAGTGGGGCTGTTGGAGTTGCATTTCGACTACCACCGCGCTGAACCGTGCTGGCTGGAAGTGGGTGGACACATTGGGTGGAGTTAGTGAAAGTGGGTGGACATCACGTGATGTCGTTAAGCGGCACAAACAGTGACATCAGTGATCTTTTAAGCGGTAGTCTCATGACCCGGATAGTAAACAATAAACATGGAGGACATGGAGTCGTTAGTGTTGCTGGTCTTGGTGCTGTGGCTTGTCGTCACCGACAACGCCAACAGATACTGGCAAGAGCGTATAGATGAGGCGAGGCGCATAAGGCTCCAGAAATTCTCGTAATTCGTAATTCTTCTTCTTCCGGGTTTACGGTGTTTACAGATCCCAGCGTGCTCGCGGGGCGTGTGTGGGCATGTGAGGACACTCCTCCTCACCAATCAGTGCACAGGGGAGTGTCTCCTCATGCCCCTAGCCCCACTCGGCTCGGTTTGGCTCGCTTCAGCCCCACTCCAAAACCGTGCGAGTTTTGGGTGCTAAGCAAGGCTGAAGCGAGCTGAGTCGTGCTGTTTTGAGATAGTCGAAACGCGAGCCGTGTCGGGCTGAAGTGAGCTGAAGCGAGCTGAAGTGAGCTGAAAAAGGGTAGTGGAAAAGGGCCATATGTGTCAGCCCTGTGATGACCTGGTGACTTGCCCATAGTCAGCTGGGATAGGCTCCAGCTTGCCTGCGACCCTGTAGGACAGGATAAGCAACTACAGATAATGGATGGATGGATGGATGGATGGATGGAATAATAGGGGCAGCATGATGGTGTAGTGGTTAGCACTGTCGCCTCACAGCAAGAAGGTTCTGGGTTCGAGCCCAGTGGCTGACTGGGATCTTTCTCTGCAGAGTTTGCATGTTCTCCCCGTATCTGCGTAGGTTCCCTCCAGATGCTCTGGTTTCCCCCATAGTCCAAAGACATGCAGTTAGGCTAATTGGCTACTCTGAATTGCCCGTGTGTGTGTGTGTGTGTGTGTGTGTGTGTGTGTGTGTGTGTGTGTGTGTGTGTGTGTGTGTGTGTGTGTGTGTGTGTGAATAGCTGTTTCCCAAGCCCGGAAATGGGAGGATTGCAGCAGGAAGGGCATCTGGCATAAAATTATGCTCCAATTAATATGACATGTGGATCCGTAGGGTCCACATGGACCCTGACCTGGCAACAGTGCTGGAGAAGGAGCAATAATAGTATTATTAGTAGTAGTATTTTTGTTATGATGTCACCTATGGGCAAAATTAAACCAGTCTTGTTACAGCCTCTTATTAAATAGACATATTCTTCAGTGGAAGTTGTTATGCGTATGAGGTGGAACATACCAAATGAAGTTTGAAAGGAGGAGAGTTTTTGGTACGAAGCTACGTGGATGATTACGTTGTATGCCCATGGGCTTACCTGTTAAACAAATATAATATCCTGATTACATCAGTTATATTCTTCAGTAGATAACGGGATATACTCGTAGCCTTCACTTCACACTAGAAGGTCTGTTGTAAAGCACAAATCACAGGGCTGCTCTACCTCCAAGTCTGCAATGACTGTTTAGTAACAGGCATTGTAGTCTCTTTATAGACAGACCTCTACGGCACAAATACTGCTGGTTTTGTGTCTATGCATCAAATAAAATGGCTTGGCTATTGTATCATTTTGCTTTGTTTCTGCCTAATAGATAAACATTAAATGTAAAATTAAATATAAAGTAGATGAAGAAAATATACATTGGTTAGAGACAGTTGGTTGTGATATTAGATTATATTAGAGGGCTAAAATCTAATCAACAACTCAACATTGAAACTATTAGGGTTGAACAATGTCAGTGAACAACTGTCTATGGAATAATATGAATGATGTGGCGCAAAGTTCTTTTCACATGCGCACGCACACTTAAAGGCAAATAGGCAGCTGCACTTGTAATGTCTAATACTTCATCTCATCTCATTATCTCTAGCCGCTTTATCCTTCTACAGGGTCGCAGGCAAGCTGGAGCCTATCCCAGCTGACTACGGGCGAAAGGCGGGGTACACCCTGGACAAGTCGCCAGGTCATCACAGGGCTGACACATAGACACAGGCAACCATTCACACTCACATTCACACCTACGGTCAATTTAGAGTCACCAGTTAACCTAACCTGCATGTCTTTGGACTGTGGGGGAAACCGGAGCACCCGGAGGAAACCCACACGGACACGGGGAGAACATGCAAACTCCGCACAGAAAGGCCCTCGCCGGCCCCGGGGCTCGAACCCAGGACCTTCTTGCTGTGAGGCGACAGCGCTAACCACTACACCACCGTGCCGCCTGTCTAATACTTGTTTTAATTATTTTTTCTAATATGCCTCTGAATACCAAACATGGTAAACAAAAAGTTATAATCCTTTGCTTAAAAATAGACAAACAAACAAACTTATTGTGCCGCCATGTCTGTCATTTTGTCTAATTTCTTATATTGTCTTTGACTGCACAATGTATACTTAGTCTACTGACTTCTAGTTTGTCCTTTAAAGGCCTTCTGTGGAAAGAAAAAGAATGATAGCTCCACCTCCCCTACTCATTCCATCCTTCACTGCCTTCCACAAGCATCTTCTAAATCACTGCTAATGATGTTTCACTGTGATTTCTGTCAGTGAACAAGCTGAGAAATCATCTCAAATTCACACAGAATCTAGGAGACGTTTCACTCTGTATGATCATCCGACACAACTGCCACTGAGAAACTGCATAAATTTACAGTACAGTCTCTTCTAGAGAGAAATCATCCTCAGACTTGCTTCTTCATACATTCCTGTGTATTGGTTTTCCATGAAAATAATTTGTTTTAAGACATTTGTTAATGGCAAGATAATCTGTTGTGGATGCCAAAAAGAAACCTTATATTGACATCCTTTTATCTTTGAAACACAAGGTGGCTTTAGTTAAAGGTACAGACTGCAAAGTCATCTGAAATTTTCAAATTTTTTTTAAATATTATGCATAGCATTTTCCTACATCTTGCAAGAACAATATCATGCAGATGAGATGTGATCATTTTGATGTGCTGAGGGTCGCCTTTTTCCATTTTGGGACCATTTTCCGACCTCTTAAAGTAAACAATATGATCCTATGGAAATAGCCAAATGCAAGGAGCTTTAACTAATTAGCATAACTAAAGCTGGGCATACACTGTGCGATTTTTTCAATCGCGGTATTCAGCTGCTGCTCACACTGTACGAGTGAATCGCAGGGGTAAACAGCACGCAGCTTACGATTCCTGTTCTCACACTATACGATCCGATGCTCGGATGCGATCTGACTGCTCACACTGTACTTCCATACACGACTCGTCGGATTCTTGTATCCGGAACTGCAACGTGAAAAAGAAGAAGAAGAGGAAACCGGAAGTCTCTGTTTTCTCTTCCGTATCTGTGTTCGCACATGTGTAGTGTGACAGGTTGAGGTAAATCGGCTCGTGACACTGCTTCAACAGTGCGATAGCCTCACGATGGGCAACCAGGATTTCAAACAGGTTTGATTTTCATCCGATCGATCGGGAGGAGGTCGTGAGGCGTTAATCGCTTGTCGTTACCCCATGTATACTACACGATCCGAGACACACGATTGAGCCAAAACTCGGCCCGATCTCCAAAATAGTCGCACGAGTGAAAATCGTGTTAAAATCGGGCCAAAAATCGCACAGTGTATGCCCAGCTTAAGGAGCTGCGTCACACCAAGATGGCAACACGTGAAAACATCATGCCGATTAAAAATTTAATTATACCAGCAGATCACATTACATCCAAATGCTGAAACATTCAGGTATCACAGATCCACATTTACCCACAAATGTATTTATTTATTATTTGTTCTGCTCACTGCTCTCTCTCTCTCTCTCTCTCACACACACACACACACACTCTTGCGTGTGCTCCCCCCCCCCCCCCGTGTGTGTGTGTGTGTGTGTGTGTGTGTGCATTCACAGTTTCAGATGGTTTAAATGCAGAGGAGGAATTTTGCTGTCCTTGAGTGTACATGTGACAAAAATAAAGGCTTCTTCTTCTTAATTTGCCCACAAATGTATTGACTCCACTTGAAAAGTGTTCGGCGAACCAGCTACCAGTTTTGGGATACTACAACATCCTGAACTATTTAGTATTTGGGACTTCTAAATATACTGGAGATGTTAAAAGCAGACAAAAGTACAGATGCCTACCAATATTTCATGGCAGGTTTCGTGCTGGAATGTTATGGGAAATTCCCAACAAAGAAAAATACCTTATTATGACAAAGGTAATCTCAAACGTGGACTTATAATAGTAATAAACAAGACAGGGCATAACTGTACCATATTTTACTATGTTAAGCCTCATCTACCTTATCAGTACAGAACAAACATACTGCTAGTCTCACCAAGCATTAGGTCTAATAAAATATATCACGTCCAAGGCTCACATACATTTTCACGTTGCACAGAGCTTTCACACTAACCTGATATAAAATGTTCTCCACACACACAGGAATGCTTTGTTGGCATCCAGTCTTCCCATTTAACTGTAGGTTGCCATTTTTCTTGTCTTTCTGCGTTCACCAGGAAGTGGTGAAAAGTTAAACCAGACTTATCTCCACGTCTGTTATTACATCCAAAAGCATATAGGTTTCTGGCATTGTTCTTTTAGATGTAACTTCTACAAGTTTATCTGTAGATGTACTGAATTGGGCTTACAATCACTCGTGTACACTTGTGCCGGTCATTGTCAAACACGAAGCTTGGCTGGATAAACAAATCCGCAGTTATGATGACATCCTGTGAAAGGCCCCTATAACTCCATACTCACTACCATGGAGTCGAGCCCATGCATTCTAAGGCTAAGATAGCTAAGCGCTAGCTAGAATTATTTAGTTATCTGTCCAGAAAAATGACGTCATCTACCCTTACTCTATCTTGCAGATGCACTCACTAGACAGACTTTCCTTTTCTTTTCCGCTTGCTTTTAGCTCTTTGGAGAGTGGAGTCCGATGTTTGCCCACGCTGACTTGTTTTGGTTAAAAGTAGGTCAAACACGTCCCACAGTGATCACGTGATACTGCTGCTCGCTTGCTTCACAATTTTCTGAATCGTAAAATGTAGGACACATTTTATCTTGGCAAAACAGTAACACATAGGGTCCACGGTGTGTACAGCAGTGAAACATCTTGAAACTCCAACAGTTACAGTGCCTTGCAAAAGTATTCATACCCCTTGAACTTTTTCACATTTTTCCACCTTACAACCACAAACTTAAAAGTTTTTTATTGAGCTTTTATGTGATAGACCAACACAGAGGAGCACATAATTGTGAAGTGAAACAAAAATTATAAATGGTCTTCAAAATTTTAAACAAATAAAAATCTGAAAAATGTGGTGTGCATTAGTATTCAGCCCCCTGTACTCTGATACCTCTAAATACAATCCAGTGCAATCAATTGCCTTCAGAGGTCATCTAATTAGTTAATGGAGTCCTACTGTGTGTAATTTACTCTCCGCATAAATACACTTGTTCTGTGAAAGTCTCAGTGGTTTGTTAGAGAACATTGAAGAACAAACAGCATCATGAAGACCAAAGAACTCACCAGACAGGTCAGGGATAAAGTTCTGGAGAAGTTTAAAGCAGGGTTAGGTTATAAAAAAAAATATCCCAAGCTCTGAACATCTCAAGAAGCACTGTTCAATCCATCATTCAAAAATGGAAAAAGTATGGCACAACTGCAAACCTACCAAGACATGGCCGTCCACCTAAACTGACAGAGCGAGCAAGGAGAGCACTGGTCAGAGAAGCAGCCAAGAGGCCCATGATCACTCTGGAGGAGCTGCAGAAATCCACAGCTCAGGTGGGAGAATCTGTGCACAGGACAACTATAAGTTGTACACTCCACAAATCTGGCCTTTTTGGAAGAGTGGCAAGAAGAAAGCCATTGTTGAAAGACAGGCATAAGAAGCCATGTAGGGGACACAGCAAACATGTGGAAGAAGGTGCTTTGGTCAGATGAGACCAAAGTCAAACTTTTTGGCCTAAATGCAAAGCGCTACGTGTGGCAGAAAACTAACACTGCTCATCACCCTGCACACACCATCCCCACTGTGAAACATGGTGGTGGCAGCATCATGCTATGGGGATGCTTTTCTTCAGCAGGGACAGGGAAGCCGGTCAGAGTTGATGGGAAGATGGATGGAGCTAAATACAGGGCAATCCTGGAAGAAAACCTGTTGGAGGCTGCAAAAGACTTGAGACTGGGAAGGAGAGTCACCTTCCAGTAAGACAATGACCCTAAACGTACAGCCAGAGC
Source organism: Neoarius graeffei (assembly GCF_027579695.1). Classification (NCBI taxonomy): domain Eukaryota; kingdom Metazoa; phylum Chordata; class Actinopteri; order Siluriformes; family Ariidae; genus Neoarius; species Neoarius graeffei. The sequence goes on from NC_083575.1 coordinate 51,880,014, forward strand.
TACAATGGAATGGTTTAGATCAAAGAATATTCATGTGTTAGAATGGCCCAGTCAAAGTCCAGACCTAAATCCCATTGAGCATCTGTGGCAAGACTTGAAAATTGCTGTTCACAGACGCGCTCCATCCAATCTGGCTGAGCTTGAGCTATTTTGCAAAGAAGAATGGGCAAAAATTTCAGTGTCTAGATGTGCAAAGCTGGTAGAGACATACCACAAAAGACTTGCAGCTGTAATTGCAGCAAAAGGTGGCTCTACAAAGTATTGACGCAGAGGGCTGAATACTAATGCACATCACATTTTTCAGATTTTTATTTGTTTAAAATTTTGAAGACCATTTATCATTCTCGTTTCACTTCACTTCACAATTATGTGCTACTCTGTGTTGGTCTATCACATAAAATCTCAATAAAAAACTTTTAAGGTCGTGGTTGTAAGGTGGAAAAATGTGAAAAAGTTCAAGGGATATGAATACTTTTGCAAGGCACTGTATAGCCATAGAACATTTTGCCCAGAATTCAACTTTGCAGTCAGCACCTTTAACCCAAACACAACCAAACTTATCCACTATACCTACAGTTTTCCCCTCATAAGGTATTTTAATACCTAGATACAGTAGATACAGTATTTTAACTAGAAGGGCCCTCGATAGAGTGCATACCTCCACCAAGCCACATATTACCAACATCAAAATCAAATCACTTGAACCAAGGATAATAGTAAAGCTGTACACCAAATTTCATTAAAATCTGTTTACTACTTTTTGAGTTACATTGAGAACAGACAAAAAAAAATCCTTGATCCGTATATATATCCTGATTGGCATCAAAATCTATTTAATTGTTTCTTGGCCCATGGCTTACCTTTCCTCGGAATTTCATCAGAATCCTTTCACTACTTTTTGAGTTATGTTGGGAACAGTCAAACAAACAAAGGGAGACGAAAACATAACCTCTTCCAACAAAGTTGACAGAGCTAATAATTAGATCTTCTTCCATACAATAGTGTAATCAAGAATAGAAATGTAGGCATAATTGTTTGTAAATCAACAGCGACCTCTAGCGGTAAGATTTAGCTGCAGTGTTTTGTATAATGGGGGTCGAGAGTACTTTGGAAAACCGGTGTCACTTAACAGAGTCTGCCACTGCATCCAGAAATGCAACCTGAAACTGTATTACGCCGATTTCTCTGGGCCTGAACTCATCGCAGGTAGACCAAAAGCCAGTGGAAACATGTGCTGTGGTCAGATGAGTCCACATTTCAGCTTGTTTTCGGGAAAACCAAATGTCAAATTTTCTGTGCCAAAGGTGAACACGGCCGCCCAGTTTATTTTCAGAGAAAAGTGCAAAAGCCAGCATCTGTAATGGCATGTGTCACCTGCATGTGTGTGAAGGTACCATTGATATATTGGGGCGTACATATTGGGATTTTACAGAGGCATTTTCATCAACTCAGCATCTCCTCCTGGGAAGTCCATGCTTATATCAGCAGGACAATGCCAGGCCTCATTCTGCAAGGGCTACAACAATGTGGCTTCGTTGACACAGAGTGCATGTGCTTGACTGGCCTTCTGCCAGTCCACATCTGTCTCCTATTGAGAATGTTTGGTGCATCATGAAGAAGAGAATCGGACAACGGCGAACACGGACTGTTGAGCAGCTGAAGTCTTGTATCAAGCAAGAATGGATGAAAACTCCAATAGCAAAATGTCAACAATTAGTATCCTCAGATCCCATACGATTAAAAAGTGTTATTAAAAGGAAAGGTGATGTAACACAATGCTAATAATGCCTCTGATACAATTTTTTGAGTGTGTTGCAGGCATCAAATTCTCATCTCATCTCATTATCTCTAGCTGCTTTATCTTGTTCTACAGGGTCGCAGGCAAGCTAGAGCCTATCCCAGCTGACTATGGGTGAAAGGCGGGGTACACCCTGGACAAGTCGCCAGGTCATCACAGGGCTGACACATAGACACAGACAACCATTCACACTCACATTCACACCTACGGTCAATTTAGAGTCACCAGTTAACCTAACCTGCATGTCTTTGGACTGTGGGGGAAACCGGAGCACCTGGAGGAAACCCATGAGGACACGGGGAGAACATGCAAACTCCGCACAGAAAGGCCCTCGCCGGCCAAGGGGCTTGAACCCAGACCTTGCTGTGAGGCGACAGCGCTAACCACTACACCACGGTGCTGCCCGCATCAAATTCTAATTTCGGTTAAATTTACAAAATACAAATAAGTTGGTCAGTAAAACTATTGAAAATCTTTTCTTTGTACTTTTGTCAGTTAAATAAAGGTTCACTTGAATGACAGATTCAATAATGACAGATTTTTGTTTATATTGCATTTTGGAAAATATCCCAACTTTTTAGGATATAGTAAAACCAGCAAGGAATAATTAGGCAACAGAGGAAAGAAAACACTTAATTGCATTTATTTCAATATAAAATAAATTACAGTGGGCCTTTTTTTTTTACCTATACAGGAATGTAAGGTAATGCAGTCTCTCCCTTGTTTATTCATCTATATAATAAGCGGCGGGCGGCACGGTGGTGTAGTGGTTAGCGCTGTCGCCTCACAGCAAGAAAGTCCGGGTTCGAGCCCCGTGGCCGGCGAGGGCCTTTCTGTGCGGAGTTTGCATGTTCTCTCTGTGTCCGTGTGGGTTTCCTCCGGGTGCTCCGGTTTCCCCCACAGTCCAAAGACATGCAGGTTACAGTAGGTTAACTGGTGACTCTAAATTGACCGTAGGTGTGAATGTGAGTGTGAATGGTTGTCTATGTGTCAGCCCTGTGATGACCTGGCGACTTGTCCAGGGTGTACCCCGCCTTTCGCCCGTAGTCAGCTGGGATAGGCTCCAACTTGCCTGCGACCCTGTAGAACAGGATAAAGCGGCTAGAGATAATGAGATGAGATAATAAGCAGCAAAGGTTGTTTGTTTGTCTTGAGCTAATGTCGCCATTTCTTGACGGATTTTCACCAAATTCGGCAAGTAGCTCTGGGGATGACTCGGAATTTTGCAGATAACAAAATTCATATACGGGCCCCTGGGGGTCCCCGGTGGGCCCCTGGGGGGGATGTTTGGATTTTTGTTTGTCTTGGGTTAACATCACCATTTCTCAACGGATCTTCACCAAATTTGACTTGGAAGTCTGGGGGCAGCCCAGAATTTTACAGAACCCAGGCAATGCCGGGTAACCTGCTATTTGTGTAAAGATGGTATTTTACTATACCGTAAAATAACGGTATTATACAATTCTTAGTTAATTGTTTTTTGTGCCTTTTCTGATTAGCATAGTATAGAGTAGCTTCTAGTACAGTGTGCTGTAAACACTTCCCTCTGCTACACTGCCCATCACCTTGGGCTTCTCGTTTCTCGGCGGTTGAGAAATTGGGTTGCAGCGATGGGCGGGGAAACGCTAGGAAGTTCCGGGAGCCTTCTCATTGTGATTGGTGGAAGCCTGAACGGAAAGTGACGCAATTTTACTGAACATCTAATCCAAAGCCAGAGAGAGCTTTCGCAGACTCAGAGGTCGGCAACCTGCAGGACTTCTGTGAAGCGTGCTTTTAATACCTACACTTTACGGTTATTACTTTAAAAAGAGTGAAAAGTATATAAATGGCTTCCCATAAATTAGTGCTAATTCGGCACGGGGAGAGCTGCTGGAACCAGGAGAACCGCTTCTGCGGCTGGTTCGATGCTGACCTGAGTGAGACTGGGATTCAGGAGGCAAAAAGAGGCGCACAGGCCTTAAAAGGTTTGTGGGTTTTTAATTTTTAAAATAAACATGTTGGGGTGATTAATAATGATGGGGTTAGGGTGTAATGGCTTACATCACCCTTCAGTAGGCTGTTTGTAATCGCTAGTTCCGTAAATTATTCGTGTTTTCGTGACCGCTTGCTATCAGGTTAAGGTGATGGCAATTACAAGACAATGGCGAACACGTTTTTCATTTTAAATTTGACATTTTAGTCATCAGTCACGGATTCATTGCGGGACTCGTGTCTTTCCGTCTCAACCTCGTCAGACGGTCTCTTTCTGTACGGGCCAATCGGATTCCTCCACTCGTCTACTGCCAGCCAATAGCGAGAAGGGGGCGTATCTGATCGGTGGTGAACGTGCGCCGTTGAACGCGCTCTCTTTCATGTGCCGAATAGTTTATCCTGTCCTGTCAATCCAATCATTCACAAGCCTAATGAGAGAATCGCTCTCTTTAAATACTCATCAGTGTTTCCCCTACTCCCCCCAACACATACCGGCCAACTTTTCAAAATTCTCCTGGGGGAGAAAAGTGCGTGAATGACATTTTCAGCTGGCCAAGGGTCTGATGCGCGGTTGAAATGATCCCAATTAATTGCAAACCATTTGAAATTTATACAATTAATGAGTTTTTGAATTGTTGATGTTCTGTCAATTACTATAGGTTATGGCAGGGCTTTTCAAAGTGTGGGGCGCGCCTCCCCTAGGGGGCGCCAGAGTTCTTCAGGGGGGGCGCAACGTGAGGGAAAATAAACCAGAATAATGCCGCTTTTCCACTACAAACGCGGCTGAGTCGGGCTGAGCCGTGCCGGGCTGAGTCGGGCTGAGCGGGGCTGTTGGAGTTGCATTTCGACTACAACCGCGCTGGCTGGAAGTGGGTGGACACATTGGGTGGAGTTAGCGAAAGTGGGTGGACGTCAGGTGATGTCGTTAAGCAGCGCAAACAGTGGCATCAGTGAGCTTTTAAGCGGTAGTCTCACGACCCGAATAGTAAACAATAAACATGGAGGACATGGAGTCGTTAGTGTTGCTGGTCTTGGTGCTGTGGCTTGTTGTCACCGACAACGCGGACAGATACTGGCAAGAGCGTATAGATGAGGCGAGGCGCATAAGGCTTCAGAAATTCTCGTAATTCTTCTCCTTCCGGGTTTACGGTGTTTACAGATCCCAGCGTGCTCGCGGGGCATGTGTGGGCATGTGAGGACACTCCTCCTCACCAATCAGTGCACAGGGGAGTGTCTGCTCACGCCCCCAGCCTCACTCGGCTCGCTTTGGCTCGCTTCAGCCCCACTCCAAAACGGTGCGAGTTTTAGGGGCTAAGCAGGGCTGAAGCGAGCTGAGTCGTGCTGGTTTTTGGTAGTCGAAACGCGAGCCGTGTCGGGCTGAAGTGAGCTGAAGCGAGCTGAAAAAGGGTAGTGGAAAAGGGCCATAAGTTACTATTGCGGACATTTAGCGAACTACAGCTAGCCTTTACCAGAGACAAAATGGATCAATTTTTAGTACCTACACTACCGTTCAAAAGTTTGGGGTCCCTTTGAAATGTCCTTATTTTTGAAAGAAAAGCACTGTTCTTTTCAATGAAGATCACTTTAAACTAATCAGAAATCCACTCTATACATTGCTAATGTGGTAAATGACTCTTCTAGCTGCAAATGTCTGGTTTTTGGTGCAATACCATGGCGTCACCGGTTCTCGTTAATCTAAGCTGCTTTTGACAGTTCTTGCATCAAATATGCATTTGAATGAAGTCTTTGTTGGTTAATTTTAGCGCTAATACATTTTTCTGAAATAAATGACATAAAAAACTCACCAGAAAAAACGTTTTCTAGCAAAAAAAAACAAACTTCTAAAGCCTTGCTCAAAATACATGTGGGAAATTCCGCGTCACGTGTTCTCGAGCTATATGACGTCAGCTGAAATGGGCACGGAATTCCGTATGGTGTCCCATGCAGAACATGCCAAAAAAAACCAACGGTATTGTCAACGGTATTCTGGCAGCTTTATAAACGCTGATGCCATCTTCTTTTACTCTTTGGTAAGCTCGGACCATGTCATCATGGTGCCAAGATCTTAACTGGGCAGGATGACTCGAGTTCAAGAGCTATGGAGATAGAAAAACCTCTAGTAAGGAAACATGTCACACCTTTATACACTGCAATTTTTCATGAAAATATCAATAAACATTTAACATGCATGTCCCAAAGAGGCACCGTAGCAGAATATATCAAGTGCACTTCCGGTTTACTTTCAGTTCTATTTTTAGCAGGTGATCACGAATGACATTTTAGCCAGCGTCCGTGACAACAGGCCTCACTTGAAGGCTTTAATTTCAATTTATTTGTACCATGTAAAAAGAATTAAGCTAGAATCGGATTCAGAAGGCTTTTACTTATTTAGGTTAGTATATATTTACCTTTATACGTAGCATTTTCGCGATTTTCGGCAAGAAAATAGCTCATCCACTGACGAAAACAAAAGGGCTTCCCTAATGTCAAAACGCGTCATAATCTCGCGGAAATTCCGAAAATAACGTGATAGCTCGAGAACACATGATGCACGAGAACTGGTGACTGGAGGATATCTCCATAGGTGTATAGAGGCCCATTTCCAGCAACTCTCACTCCAGTGTTCTAATAGTACAATGTGTTTGCTCATTGCCTCAGAAGGCTAATGGATGATTAGAAAACCCTTGTACAATCATGTTAGCACAGCTGAAAACAGTTGAGTTCTTTAGAGAAGCTATAAAACTGACCTTCCTTTGAGCAGATTGAGTTTCTGGAGCATCACATTTGTGGGGTCGATTAAATGCTCAAAATGGCCAGAAAAATGTCTTGACTATATTTTCTATTCATTTTACAACTTATGGTGGTAAATAAGTGTGACTTTTCATGGAAAACACAAAATTGTCTGGGTGACCCCAAACTTTTGAACGGTAGTGTAAAGCTACAGTGAGTGAGGAGACAGAGTCTGGGCCAAGCAAAAAAAGAAGGCAGTATGACCACGATTATTTAAAGTTTGGATTTTCATGGACTGGATCTGAAGATGCTCCACTGCCACAGTGTGTTGTCTGCCAAGAGGTGCTAGCTAACGATGCTATGAGATGCTTAAAATGTGTAAAACAAGATGTTTTAAAAAAGCACAGATGTGTAAAATGTGTAAAAGAAAAAAATAAAAATGTGTACAACAACCATTTTTTTTTAAATACAAATGGAACATTAAGTGTAGCAACAACAAAAATTGTGGTGGGGGGCGCTGTTGTTTATTTGCTCTCTGGGGGGGCACTGACTCTCCCACACTTTGAAAGCCCCTGGGTTCTGGGATTCATGTATCAGGCATGAGAGAGCTCAGAGTGAAAAATCTGAAATAATACTCTTGTCTTAAATTTTAATATAATAACAATGAAAGGGAAGTCTTAAATCAGATTTTTAGCTGAAAAATCTCCTGCCTGAATATTGTACACATACAGAGACCCACAGAAAATAACACAAGTGATGCTTTAGAAGAACGTTTATAATTTCTTAAAATAGTTGCAGTGAAAAGTATTATTGGATTGCATCAAATGTGTTTTCCTTCTGTAAGCTCATTGTAGCGCGTATCGAGTGTGGGTGGAGCACAGAGGACGACAGGACAGCGTTTGGAGGCAGGCAGGCGATTTATTTTAACTTTTCAGTAAAATCGCATTCACTCATTCACACGCACACACTTGTCTGGTCCCGGGTTGCGCTCCCTCTCCTCTCTCTCTGCCTCCTTAAATAGGGAGCGGTTACTGGGAAAACACACACACAAACACAGGTTAATTATCCTCAGGTGTCGCGATTCTGCCACTCACCTTCCCCGGCTCCACCCTCCTGTCACAGACGGGCGCTTGACCACGCCCCCGCTGCCACATACCCCCACCGCCCGACTCAGGCCGGGCGCTCGTCCGGCCCGCAGCCGACTCCCCCCCCTTTGATGGGAGAGGAAGTCCGCCATGACCATCTGCGCCCCCGGCCTGTGGACCACCTTGAAGTTGAAGGGTTGGAGTGCCAGATACCAACGGGTGATCCGCGCGTTGGCATCCTTCATGCGGTGGAGCCACTGGAGGGGCGCGTGGTCCGAACAGAGAGTGAAAGAGCGCCCCAGCAGGTAGTAACGGAGGGCGAGGACCGCCCACTTAATCGCCAGGCACTCTTTTTCAATGGTGCTGTAGCGCCCCTCCCGCACCGACAGCTTCCGGCTGATATACAGGACCGGGCGGTCCTCCCCCTCCACCTGCTGGGACAAAACGGCCCCCAGCCCTCTGTCCGACGCATCGGTCTGCAACACAAAAGGGAGAGAGAAGTCAGGGGAGTGTAAAAGTGGCCCCCCACACAGTGCAGCCTTTACCTCAGAGAAAGCCCGCTGGCACTGCTCCGTCCACTGGACCGGATCTGGCGCCCCCTTTTTAGTGAGGTCAGTCAGCGGGCTGGTGACGTCCGAATAATTAGGTATAAACCTACGATAGTAGCCAGCCAGCCCCAGGAACTGCCTCACCCCCTTTTTGGTCTTGGGCCTCGGGCAGGCCGCAATCGCTGCCGTCTTATTAATTTGGGGACGCACCTGCCCGTTGCCCAAGTGGAAGCCCAGATACCGTACTTCCACCCGCCCAATCGCACACTTCTTCGGGTTGGCAGTGAGTCCCGCCCGCCTCAGCGACCTAAGGACGGCCCTCAGGTGTTGTAGGTGCCGCTGCCAATCATTACTATAAATGATGATATCATCTAGGTAAGCGGCGGCATAGGTGGCGTGGGGCCGGAGGACCCTGTCCATCAGCCGCTGAAACGTAGCGGGCGCCCCAAACAGCCCAAAAGGAAGTGTGACGAACTGGTGTAAGCCGAACGGTGTGGAAAAGGCCGTTTTTTCCCGGGATAATGGAGTCAAGGGGATCTGCCAATATCCCTTCGTCAAATCCAGTGTCGAGTAAAAGCGAGCCGTGCCTAGTCGATCGAGCAGCTCATCAATACGAGGCATTGGGTACGCATCAAATTTAGACACCGCGTTGACTTTTCTATAGTCCACACAGAACCGGACCGAGCCGTCGGCCTTGGGAACCAAGACCACCGGGCTGCTCCAGTCACTGTGGGACTCCTCGACGATGCCCATTTCGAGCATGGCCTGAAGTTCTTCCCGAACCACCTTTTTTTTGTGTTCGGGTAATCTATAAGGACGGCTCCGCACTACCACCCCCGGGGGCGTCTCTATGTGGTGTTCTATGAGGTTAGTGCGACCGGGCAGGGGCGAGAACACATCCGAAAATTCGGCCTTCAACTGGGCGACCTCCGTGAGTTGGGTCGGGGAGAGGTGGTCTCCACAGGGGACCGGAGAGGTACGCGATGCCAATGACCCTTTTTGGACCTCCGGCCCCAGCTCCGCCTTCTCCGGAACTACCGACACCAACGCCACGGGGACCTCCTCGTTCCAAAGTTTCAGCAGATTGAGGTGGTAGATCTGTAGCGCCCCCTCCCTGTCCGTTCGCCTAACCTCATAGTCGACGTCCCCGACTCGCCGTGTGACCTCAAAGGGTCCTTGCCACTTGGCGATTAATTTGGAGCTCGACGTGGGCAACAGGACGAGTACCTTATCTCCCGGAGTGAACTCTCTAAGGCTGCTGGGCCATAGAAGGTTCACGCTGCACGCTGCATGCTGCACACTACACGCTACACGCGTGTAAAGAAAAGTGGACAAACGTAGCATGACTTGCTCTGGGCCATAGAACGGCGTTCACGTTGCACGCTGCACGCTGCACACTTCACGCGTGAAGCATGAAATGAACATGCACACTTTTTTCTAGGCGTGAAGATGGAAATTCCAGTCAATGCATGCGGTCACCGCCGCGCCAGCCAATCAGAACGGGTCTAGGGAGATAACTCTATGCTTTCAGGGGAAAACTTCAGAAAAAATATAATTGAATGGTATAATTGAAAAATAGTTCTTCATCAGGATTGTCAAGCAGATTATAGAATGTTCGGTGAAATTCACCACGGGTTTCTCTCAGAAGGAAGTGTTCTCGGCTCCAAATTCTGTTCCTTTTTCTCTTCCTCTGTCTCAGTAAAAGCAGAATGAGGCAATCGTCGTCATCCGAAGAGTCCATATTGTTGGTTATTGTTGTATTACTCGGTCAAAGTAGAACAGACGCAACACGTGAACATCCAAGCATGAAGTTTAATGGCCCAGGGTCCGGTTCTTCACGTGAACGTGTAGCGTGCAGCATGCAGCGTGCAGCGTGAACCTTCTATGGCCCAGCAGCCTAAGGCGCGTGCCCTTGTTGTACAGGCGGGCTTGCCGTTCCTGGGCCTGCCGCAAATTCTCCTGAGTTAGGTGGGTGAGCGTGTGGAGTTTTGCACGCAGATCCATAACGTACTGAATTTCGTTTTTGCTCGGTGAAGGTCCCTCCTCCCAATTTTCCCGCAGTACATCTAAGATGCCGTGCGGCTTACGCCCATATAATAATTCAAACGGGGAGAACCCCGTGGAGGCTTGGGGGACCTCTCGCACTGCAAACAACAAGGGTTCGAGCCAATTATCCCAGTTATGTGCGTCCTCACTTACGAATTTTTTGATAATATTCTTGAGGGTGCGGTTGAACCGTTCAACTAAACCGTCCGTCTGTGGGTGATAAACGCTGGTGCGGATCGGCTTAATACCCAGTAGCCCATACAGTTCGCTCAGTGTTCGTGACATAAACGAGGTGCCTTGGTCAGTCAGAATCTCTTTCAGGATTCCAACCCGGGAGATGACGTGGAAGAGGGCCTCCGCAATACTGCGTGCTGAGATATTGCGAAGAGGCACCGCTTCCAGGTATCGCGTTGCATAGTCCACCAGAACTAATATAAAGCGGTACCCTCGTGTTGACCGATCTAATGGCCCGACGAGATCCATCCCAATTCTTTCGAACGGGGTCTCGATTAATGGTAGGGGGCGCAAGGGCGCTTTTGGAATGGCCGCTGGATTTACTAACTGGCATTCGCGGCACGCCGTACACCACTTACGGACGTCGCCGCGACTCCCCGGCCAATAGAATCGGGCCATTATCCAGGCGAGTGTCTTATCCTGCCCGAGGTGTCCAGCCATGGGATTAAAGTGAGCCGCCTGAAATACCAATTCCCGGCGGCTCTTTGGAATTAGCAATTGGGTGACTCGCTCTTTCGTCTGAGTGTCCTGTGTCACTCGGTATAACCTATCCTTCAAAATGGAAAAATAGGGGAAGGACGGGGTGGCGCCCGGCGGGAGCGTCTGACCATCGATTACTCTCACTTGGTCAAATGCGTGTCGCAGAGTCTCGTCTCGCGATTGTTCCAGTGGGAAATCCGCGAGGGATTCCCCAATAGAAAGAGGAGGGGCCGGTGGCTCCTCACTCTGTCGCGGAGATGACGTAGACGGCTCTGCGACCGCAGCTCCAGCCAAAGCGACACCGGGACCCTCCCCTGTTACCCGGCAGGACCCACTCTTTATTAGGCGTGGCATTAAACCCCGAAATCCCGGCCAATCAGTCCCCAAAATCAAAGAGTGGGTAAGGCGAGGATTAACCACCGCCTTCACTATCGATTTCTCCCCTCTGAAATGTATGTGGACCGACACCAACGGGTAGCTGTGAATATCCCCGTGCACACACAACACCTTCACCCCTTGTGCTCCCCCCAATGCCTCGCCTTGCACCAGGCTTTGGCGGATTGAGGTCTGATTGCAACCTGAATCCACCAACGCCTGATATGTAGCCCCTTGTACACTTACCGGTATGCGATACGCTCCGGCCCGATCGAGGGCAGCCTCTGGCGCGTCGGGGATCCGCACCACCGCCCCCACTTCCATCGCTACACACTGTTGCTGCAGGTGGCCCGGTTCCCCGCAGCGCCAGCAAACCGGCCCGGGCCTTCCCTCTGCAGCTGTGCTCTGGGGCTCACTCACCTGAGGGGGGGAGAGACAGACACAGAAGGGAGAAACGGGAGGGCACCACGGGTGCGGCAGGCCGGCTGGGGTGGAGCCGGCCCCCGCCTCCGCGGTGGGGGAATGGGGCGAGGACGGGACACGGGAGGAGGGGGGGCAGAAAGAGAGAGAGGAGAGGAGAAAGAAGATGCTGCCGTCCGCTGTCCTGCTGCCGGAACAGCCGCCAGATGATCCTCCGCCAGTCCCACGGCCTGATCCAGTGACGCCGGGCGGTGGCACTGGACCCACTCCGCGGTTCCAGCTGGTAAGCGGGCGATGAACTGTTCCAGCGCCACCTGGTCGATGATTCCCTCGGCGTCGCGATCTTCGGCCCTCAGCCACCGCCAGCAGGCGTCCCGGAGCTGCTGGCCGAACGCGAACGGGCTGCCGACTTCCTCCATCCGCAGCGCGCGGAAGCGCTGGCGCTGCTGCTCCGGCGTGCGCCCCACGCGCTGGAGGACAGCCCGGCGGAGGTCGGCGTAGGCCAGCCTGCGGTCGGCGGGGAGCTGTAGTGCGGCCAGCTGCGCCTCTCCCGTCAGGAGGGGGAGGAGGTGCGCTGCTCCATCGGCCACCCCGAGGCTTCGGCGACCTGCTCGAACAATGTGATGAAAGCCTCGGGGTCGTCCTGCGGGCCCATCTTGGTCATGGTGAGGGGAGACGGGCCCGCGGCCGGGGCGCTGGTGGACCCCGCCGACGCGAGGAGACGCCGGAACGCCTCTCGATCTTCCTGCTGGGCCAGCACCAGGGCTTCAAAGCGGCGCTCCTGCTCCTTTCGGAGCGTGACGAGTGCCTGGTGCTGGCTTTGCTGAGCCGTGGCGAGGGCGTGGACCAAGTCCGCGGACGGGGAGGATTCCATGGGGCTGCTGGGTTGGTGCTCCACCTTGTCCCAGGTTTCAGCACCACTGTAGCGCGTATCGAGTGTGGGTGGAGCACAGAGGACGGCAGGACAGCGTTTGGAGGCAGGCAGGCGATTTATTTTAACTTTTCAGTAAAATCGCATTCACTCATTCACACGCACACACTTGTCTGGTCCCGGGTTGCGCTCCCTCTCCTCTCTCTCTGCCTCCTTAAATAGGGAGCGGTTACTGGGAAAACACACAAACACAGGTTAATTATCCTCAGGTGTCGCGATTCTGCCACTCACCTTCCCCGGCTCCACCCTCCTGTCACAGACCGGCGCTTGACCACGCCCCCGCTGCCACACTCATGTAAAAATACAGAGAACTATCATATATAAATTAAAGGAACAGTCCACCGTACTTCCATAATGAAATATGCTCTTATCTGAATTGAGACGAGCTGCTCCGTACCTGTCCGAGCTTTGCGCGACCTCCCAGTCAGTCAGACGCAGTCAGACGCGCTGTCACTCCTGTTAGTAATGTAGCTAGGCTCAGCATGGCCAATGGTATTTTTTGGGGCTGTAGTTAGATGCGACCAAACTCTTCCGCGTTTTTCCTGTTTACATAGGTTTATATGACCAGTGATATGAAACAAGTTCAGTTACACAAATTGAAACGTAGCGATTTTCTATGCTATGGAAAGTCCACACTATACTGACAGGCGTACTAACACCTTCTGCGCGCTTCGGCAGCACATTGATATCTGAGCTCCGTATCAATGCGCTGCCGAAGCGCGCAGAAGGTGTTAGTACGCCTGTCATTGTAGTGCGGACTTTCCATAGCATAGAAAATCGCCACGTTTCAATTTGTGCAACTGAACTTGTTTCATATCACTGGTCATATAAACCTATGTAAACAGGAAAAACGCGGAAGAGTTTGGTCGCATCTAACTACAGCCCCAAAAAATACCATTGGCCATACTGAGCCTAGCTACATTGCTAACAGGAGTGACAGCGCGTCTGACTGACTGGGAGGTCGCGCAAAGCTCGGAGAGGTACGGAGCAGCTCGTCTCAATTCAGATAAGAGCATATTTCATTATGGAAGTATGGTGGACTGTTCCTTAAAATAAAATTTTATTAAGATTTAACCAAAATAGTAACAATTAAATACACTGTCTTAGTACTACTAAAATGCATCTCTCTCACTAAACACTTTCCAGCAGAATTTTTAAAAAGCACTAGAAATCCTATCCAAATCCTGTCGGAATGCATCAAAGGAATTTGCTCATTTGCAGACTTTGAAAGTTTTCAAACAAAAATTTAAAAATGGCACTATAAATACTACCATACTATCAAAATATACTCCGCAAAGAAATTCACTCGAATGCAACATTTTAGTACAACCAAAATACACTCACTAGTAATCTTTCACTTAAAACCTCAAAACTCGATCAAAATCAATCACTTTCCAGATAATTCACTTGTAAACTTTCACTTAAAACTTTCAAACATAAATTCAAAATAGCATTAAGACACTACCACACTATTCAAATACACTCACCAAACAAATTCGATAGTTACGGCCACCCGACCCAGCGTTAAAAACTTTCCAACTGAAATAAATTTGCGAGACCCGGATGTAAACATACAGACTTCTAAACTTTGACCCATGCAGTCAGTGAATCGCTTACCTTGCAAAATGCGTTTGTCTGGCTGGTCGAACGTTTGCTTTTCCATGGAAATTCATTCTCCCATGCAACCTGGTATTTGCAGTCATATTTTTGCTGTTTAGTTGCCATGATGAATGACTGCTTGTAAAAAAAAAATGTCGGACAGGCTGGGTGAATCCTACATTACGGAAGTGACTGTCGTTCTGTTCGTTGATTGGTTAAAAATCAGTTGACGTCAGCAGTGTTTCTCATACGATTCTGGTTGGACATAATCAGGAGTATTTTTAACTTGGCGGTAGGGATTTCCCAAAACCGGGAGATTATCCAGTTTTTAACAAATACAATCGGGAGACGGAGGCTAAAATCGTGAGCCTTCCACCGAAATCGGGAGGGTTGGCGGGTATGCTAACAGGACCCCCCCGCGCGCGCGCGCACACTTTAAAGTGTTAAAAAAAAAAAGTAGTGCAGTTTTTATTGTAAAAATTGTTCTAAAATGCGAAAGACTTAAATATGACCCCTTTAACTGTTCAGGACCAAATGCTCTGTAATAAGAGCCACAGGGAGGGGTCCTGCAGGTGATCATCCTCATCCAATAATAAAAATCCAATAATAAAATAAAAAATGTAAAAACTCAAAACAATAAACTTGGGGAGGAAAACACTGCTCATATTATTAATCTAGGATACCAAATCACAGATGATAAACTGTTTACAGGCCTTTCAATTACATAATTTGGGCTACACCCTGTATTTCTGAATTTGGGCGTTTTCCGTCGTGATCCAGGGTAATTTGGGCTTCTCTGCACGTGCAAAGTGCTGTTTTCCCAGTGCTCGGTGTTTAAATCTGCTGCTGCTTTTTTAGCTACAAAGTTATGAATAAATAAAGAAATCTATGAATGTTATTTTTACCTTTTTATTGTAAAATGTCTACAGCATTAATCCCTCTTGATGTACATGACAAAAATAATTAGAATAGTTAGTATTTAAAAGATGTGTTGGAGCCTGAGGAAAGGAGTCTGGGAATGAAAAAGCAAGTTCTGCACTGTTGCCATCAAAGAGACAAACCTGTAGCAGACCTGTGACAAGGTTTTTCAGTCACATCACAAGAATTGGCAGTGCAATTCACAGTATGTAGTCAGGTAAAAGGTCTTGGTTTAAATGAAAGGTCAGCGTCTAAGACCATCAACAAGAGGACCAAGCTCCAAGTCACTGATTCCACCCACACTTACACAACTGTGTGTATTTAAGATGCAAGCTGTATCTTAAATACACACAGTTGTGTCCCGAATAGCTCTTTTTATTGTCTTTTACCTGGTTTAAATCATATGAAACTAGGTATCAGAGAGATATTGCAGTTGAGGTCAGATAATGTGGGATATAGGGCTATTTTTAGGTTTTTAAATGATACAGAAATTATTAGGAGAATTTAGCACAGTAGGGTAGTAAACATTCTGGTTTGCACTCCAGTCCAGAAGGTGGTGGTAATGCACCTAAAAGCTGTTTGCCAACCGCCATCAAACAATATAAAAGAAGAAGGAAGATGATTTACCTAATGTGGAAATCCCACTCTGGTCATTGGTACGCGAGTCTCACTCCTCCACGAAATCATGGTGTGCCGATCGCCGTTGATGGAGAATTCGTGCTCTGCACGAGGCTCACAGCTAGTTCAACGAACCCGGAACAACATGGGAATGGTGCGGATTTCGCGTCAATTACAAGAAATGCATGTTAACTCTTGCTAATTTCGGTGTTTTTAAAGAAGAAAGTCAAGACATCAGGTTTTATTTATGCAGCCAAGTTTATTTAATCAACTTTTTTTTACTTTTGGTAGCATGTTTTGGGCGCCTTTTTTTAATTTGGGCGTCTACGATGTTATCCGTTGCAGGTTTCATGTAAGTGAAAGGCCTGGTTTATACAATTAACCAGACAATGTACATTCAACACCTCCCTTTTCCATTTCAGATGCTGGCTTTGAGTTTGACATTTGCTACACCTCTGTTCTGAAGAGGGCCATCCGTACCTTATGGCTTGTTTTGGATGGCATTGACCAGATGTGGCTTCCTGTACACAGGACTTGGCGTCTTAATGAGCGCCACTATGGTGGTCTGACTGGCTTAAATAAAGCTGAGACTGCTGCCAAGCATGGAGAGGCGCAGGTGAAGATATGGAGGCGCTCGTATGATATCCCACCCCCTCCTATGGAGGCAGATCATGACTTCTACAGTATTATTAGCAAGGTGAGCCCAGGTGTATCAATGCAGTATGGTTCGTGAGTGCTGTGGTACTGAATTGTATAATGATCAGATCCGACCTGAGCACGTTGGAAAGTGTACAATTCTATCTTGCCAATTTATAAGTATACTACTTGGAGCTAAGAGCTTGCAGGCAAAAAGTTCTACACCGTCTCTGTCTGTAGGACCGGCGTTATGCTGACCTGACTGAGGACCAGCTACCTTCTTGTGAGAGCCTGAAGGACACTATTGCTCGTGCACTTCCATTCTGGAATGAAGAGATTGTCCCTCAAATCCAACAGGGAAAGAGGGTGCTGATTGCTGCCCATGGCAACAGCCTGAGGGGTATAGTCAAGCACCTGGAAGGTACTTTTGCTTTCTGTAACCTCAAACCATTAAATGTGACTTCTGTATTTTATTCATATTTGCAGACTGATTAAATGTTATGTTCAACTGTGACCTTTGATGTATACACCAATCAGCCATAATGTTAAAACCATTCATGGGTAAAGTGAATTACGTTGCTTGTGTTGTTGCAATCCACCCCATAAGAGGTGGGATTTATTAGGCAGCAAGAGAACAGTCGGTTCTTGAAGTTGATGTGTTGGAAGCAGGAAACGTAAGGATCTGAGCAACTTTGACAAGGGCCAAATTGTGATGGCTAGATGACTGGGTCTGAGCATCTCCAAAATGCACATCTTGTAGGGTGTTCCCGGTATGCAGTAGTTAGTACCTACCAAAAGTGGTCCAAGGAAGGACAACCGGTGAACCGGCGACAGGGTCGTGGGTGTCGAAGGCTTGTTGATTCGCATGGGAAACGAAGGCTAGCCCATATGGCCCAATCCTATAGAAGAGCTACTGTAGCACAAACTGCTGAAAAAGTTGATGCTGGCTAAAACAGAAAGGTGCCAGCATTAACATTTTCAGCAGTTTGCCCGTTTTTCCTGCTTCCAACACATCAACTTTGATAAACTCATAGATTTGGGGCCTCAATTGTAAATTTTTAGCAAAGTTTTGTATAAATGTTTTTGTAAGCCAAACCAAATTTACAAAAGTAAATCTTAATACTCTATTCTTCATATATGTTGGAAAACTCCATTAAGGCAAAACTCGGACAACTGAAAATGGCAGAATGACAACCAAGAGGTGTGCGCTTAATGTTTCAGTAATGCAGCTTAGCCACTGCAGTGCTTCCTCTACCAGTCATATTACTACTTCTTGCTTGTTCCTTTGTTTACTTGAATCTCATCTCATTATCTCTAGCCGCTTTATCCTGTTCTACAGGGTCACAGGCAAGCTGGAGCCTATCCCAGCTGACTACAGGCGAAAGGCGGGGTACACCCTGGACAAGTCGCCAGGTCATCACAGGGCTGACACATAGACACAGACAACCATTCACACTCACATTCACACCTACGGTCAATTTAGAGCCACCAGTTAACCTAACCTGCATGTCTTTGGACTGTGGGGGAAACCGGAGCACCCGGAAGAAACCCACGCGGACACGGGGAGAACATGCAAACTCCGCACAGAAAGGCCCTCGTCGGCCACGGGGCTCGAACCCAGACCTTCTTGCTGTGAAGCGACAGCGCTAACCACTACACCACCGTGCTGCCCGTTTACTTGAATATCTTAATTTATGGATTTCTTTTGGATTGTTTTCTTTCAAATCACTAATAAGGAACAACAAACATTACATTCCTACGTCATTGAAATGAGCTATTTAAACTTGATTGCATTTTCATGAATACCTAACCTGTGTAAATGCTTTTTGCAAACCATTTGTAACTGTTTAGAATGAGCATTCAGGTATATACTTGTACACTGATCACATGTAGGAACTAATCCACTGGGCCTTGTTCATACAGGTATGTCAGAAGAAGCCATTATGGAGCTGAACCTCCCTACAGGCATCCCCATACTTTATGAGCTAGATGAGAACCTGAAGCCCATCAAGCCAATGCAGTTCCTGGGAGATGAGGAGACTGTGCGAAAGGCCATGGAGGCTGTGGCAGCACAGGGCAAAGCCAAAAAGTAGTTTACTTCCATAGACCAGTTGTTTAAAAGCACTGAAATATTCAAAGAAATGGCTTCTAAACTCATTTAACACCATGATTCAGTGCATGTTTGGAAGCTTCCATATTAATGTTGTCACATCGGTAGTTAAATATATCTAACTGATTTACTTATGAAAAGTATTTATTGACCAAATACCATTGTGGACCACCACATTACTTAACATGATGGGTTCTTCTAAATTAGTCTGATATCTTCAGATGCTGAGCACTTTTGTTCACAAAGGTTTGTCTTGTTTCAGATTGTAAAGACAAAAATGCAGCCATTTCCGAGTATAGTGAATTGTTATGCAGTACCACATGGAGTAGACCAATAAAAGTGTAATACACATGTGAATCAAATGTGATGGAGTGTCTGTTTCATGTCTATTGTTGTAAAACTGTCTAAATATACACTGGTGTAACATTTCAAAGCAGCATCATATATGAAAACTTGTTTTTAAAGGGGCCAACTCACTCTTCCCAGAATCCAGTCCATTGGTTTTGTTCTGAAATGATGTCACCACTATACAGCTAGTTTTCTGCGAAGCAAAACCTGTTTGTGATCCTGTTGAAATCCATCTTGAACGTTTTCTTTTTCTTCTATGTATCATATATGGAAGTTTTGCATAGAATATACCTGATATTCTTTTTTTCTGATATTTAAAATGTGATCGAAAGAATTTAAATATTATTACTTTGATAAAATATCTTCAATTTCACATTGCGCTTTAGGATCTATAGCTCAGGACATCGGATTGTGGTTTTTTTTTTTATTTATTAAACAGTGGAATATCCATGGACTTGAAAATGGCTACTTGACGCAGAGGTTTCTTGAAAGGGTGAGTCAGCCCCTGGAAGGTATACTAGACAAATACTGGCTGTCTGGCAAGTCTTTTGCTTCAAGGGGAGGTTTTCTAATATAAAAATGTAGTAAAATGGGCAGCATGGTGGTGTAATGGTTAGCGCTGTCGCCTCACAGCAAGAAGGTCCGGGTTCGAGCCCCGTGGCCGGCGAGGGCCTTTCTGTGCGGAGTTTGCATGTTCTCCCCGTGTCCGCGTGGGTTTCCTCCGGGTGCTCCGGTTTCCCCCACAGTCCAAAGACATGCAGGTTAGGTTAACTGGTGACTCTAAATTGACCGTAGGTGTGAATGTGAGTGTGAATGGTTGTCTGTGTCTATGTGTCAGCCCTGTGATGATCTGGCGACTTGTCCAGGGTGTACCCCGCCTTTCGCCCGTAGTCAGCTGGGATAGGCTCCAGCTTGCCTGCGACCCTGTAGAACAGGATAAAGCGGCTACAGATAATGAGATGAGAAAATGTAGTAAAATATTGCAGTATAGGTACATGGCAAGTTCAAACCAAAGAAAAGTTTGAAGCAAAAATCCACCATGAAGAACTTTCATATTGATCATTATCTCATCTCATTATCTCTAGCCGCTTTATCCTTCTACAGGGTCGCAGGCAAGCTGGAGCCTATCCCAGCTGACTACGGGCGAAAGGCGGGGTACACCCTGGACAAGTCGCCAGGTCATCACAGGGCTGACACATAGACACACAACCATTCACACTCACATTCACACCTACGGTCAATTTAGAGTCACCAGTTAACCTAACCTGCATGTCTTTGGACTGTGGGGGAAACCGGAGCACCCGGAGGAAACCCACACGGACACGGGGAGAACATGCAAACTCCGCACAGAAAGGCCCTCGCCGGCCACGGGGCTCGAACCCGGACCTTCTTGCTGTGAGGCAACAGCGCTCACCACTACACCACCGTGCTGCCCTATTGATCATAATTAGTGTGTAATCTTTTATCCTAATTTATTTTATAATGAAATTCTAACTTGACTTTTCACTTTGTCAGTAATGTAGGAAACTGTTAACCAATGTATTTAATGACCTGCTGACACTGACAGCAGTGGCAATGATGCAGCTTTCAACTTGGTCAAAACTTGTAATTTTCCACCTTCAACTAGTAAAAGCCAAAGGAAAAGCCCATCAACATGAAATTCCTTCCTTCACAGTTTACAGACTGATGTCAAATCAACATCCTCTGGGTGCTCCGGTTTCCCCGACAGTTCAAAAACATGCAGTTAGGTTAGGTTAACATGGGGCGGCCTTGGGCTGAAGTGCCCTTGAGCAAGGTACCTAACTCCCAACTGCTCCCTGGGCGCTGTAGTATGGCTGCCTGCTGCTCTGGGTGTGTGCGTGTGTATTCACTGCTTCAGACAGGTTAAATGCAGAGGATGAATTTCACTGTGCTTAAGTGTGCATGTGACAAAGGCTTCTTCAGAACATGCCTGTTCCCAGCATCAGGATCGAGCATTTACCTTTAAAGGAACAGTCCACCGTACTTCCATAATGAAATATGCTCTTATCTGAATTGAGACGAGCTGCTCCGTACCTCTCCGAGCTTTGCGCGACCTCCCAGTCAGTCAGACGCAGTCAGACGCGCTGTCACTCCTGTTAGCAATGTAGCTAGGCTCAGCATGGCCAATGGTATTTTTTGGGGCTGTAGTTAGATGCGACCAAACTCTTCCATGTTTTTCCTGTTTACATAGGTTTATATGACCAGTGATATGAAACAAGTTCAGTTACACAAATTGAAACGTAGCGATTTTCTATGCTATGGAAAGTCCGCACTATAATGACAGGCGTACTAACACCTTCTGCACGCTTCGGCAGCGCATTGATATCTGAGCTCCGTATCAATGCGCTGCCGAAGCGCGCAGAAGGTGTTAGTACGCCTGTCATTATAGTGCGCACTTTCCATAGCATAGAAAATCGCTACGTTTCAATTTGTGTAACTGAACTTGTTTCATATCACTGGTCATATAAACCTATGTAAACAGGAAAAACATGGAAGAGTTTGGTCGCATCTAACTACAGCCCCAAAAAATACCGTTGGCCATACTGAGCCTAGCTACATTGCTAACAGGAGTGACAGCGCGTCTGACTGACTGGGAGGTCGCGCAAAGC
This sequence comes from Neoarius graeffei, assembly GCF_027579695.1. Lineage (NCBI taxonomy): Eukaryota > Metazoa > Chordata > Actinopteri > Siluriformes > Ariidae > Neoarius > Neoarius graeffei. The sequence continues at coordinate 51,901,491 of NC_083575.1, forward strand.
TCGGACAGGTACGGAGCAGCTCGTCTCAATTCAGATAAGAGCATATTTCATTATGGAAGTACGGTGGACTGTTCCTTTAAATGATTTATACAGCACTCAAAGTTAGCTGGCTAGCGCGTTTTGAACAAACATGGAGGTATCAATATTCCTCCCCTGTATGTTAAATTTGCCAGGGTTGAAAATAATGGTATTTAAAACATGTGAATTAGCACTTGGAAAGAAAGCTGAAGTCAGCCTTGGTCCTTGCTGCGTCTCTATCTAAAGAAAGTGATGCAGCAGCATTTTTGTCCTTTAGTCTGTCCAGATTTCTCACCTCACCTGTCTATTCTGATTAAACAGATCAGTTTCTAAAGATTCAACTTTTATCCTAATTCCATCATGCTTGTCATTTCAGCTATAACTAGCTGAGCCAAATCTCTCTCAACTTGTCCCAACTGTCACACAGCTGCATTGCTTTGGAGTCTGCTTGAAAATGGTGAGTGAAGGAAAAAGCTCTTGTTCTTTCCTTTTGTTTTAGGGGTGAACAGCAAAACCTGACTTGTCCCTTAGGTTTGAATTATTTTTCTTTCCTGTTAAACATGAGTGTAACTCCCTCTGGCATCAGAGTGCCACAAAACTGTTAATTTCTCACAGGACTAGTGAAAATACAACACAAGCCAACACATTCGCACCAGAATTGCTAAGCACATCACAAGCATTTCAACATGAACATATTTAATACATTTTAAAGGGACTTTTTGTTTAATCTTCAAGGCTGTAATAATGACTGACAGCCTCTGTATAAACATACATCACTGTGATCAAACAAGGACAGAAAGTACAGTACTATGAGGGTGATTTCTTGAATCTCAAAGAAACAATATGCCTTTTAAGTCCCTGATCTATTTCTCTTAGAGATTTAATTTGGAAGACATTTTTTGCTTCCACAAAGCTCTCAAACAAATACAGTCCACCTCCAACTCCAAAATAGTGAGACTTGGTTGCCAAATAGACAACTCCGTGCTCAGCAAGCAGTTTATGAAACACATCGTGAAGAGAAGGGTAGTAATCGGTGTTGTAGATCGTTTCTGATGTGAAGACGAGATCATATTTGAGTGCGGGGTCTTGGCTTTGAATCAGCGAGAGAAATGAAACCCAATCCCCTGAGAAAAAACTGCACCGATCTATGAGTGCGTGATTTTTCTCCATGGATCTTCGTTTAGCTGCCGGGCTGCCGTCTTCATTTGCTCTATTCTCATCACCACCCTCTTCCTCACAGTTGAGGAACACATTTGGAATGGTGAGCTGCTCAATCACAGTGCTGTTATAATCCTGGAAGTGGACTTTGCTCGCACCTCTCTTTAACGCAAGAATGCCAAGAAGCCCAGCTCCACAGCCCAGGTCCAGCACCCTTTTTCCAGAGAACATCTCTCCTTCATCATCAACATACTCGAGCAGATCATGGGTGCCTTCCCAGATTTTAAGACCTCCTTCGTACACTCCGGTTATAAGATCAGAGTTTTGGGTGATGGTTTGAGACAGGACCTTCTCAGCATCCTCTCGTTCAGGGGCAGTTTGCTCAAATACAGACTCATTGAGGAAAAGCAGAGGTGATAATGTACCTATAGTGACTGTCTCAGTGACTGAGTTCTCAATATGGGAGAGAAGATCTGATGCAGGTTTATGCTCATGGGCTTCCTTCACTTTCTTACGTGCACTGGTCTCCTGTATGTGCAGAAAAGTTGAAATCAAGGGTTATATCGCCTTAAGGAAAACAAGCAACACCGAAGTATGGATGTAACTGGCGACATGCTTTTGGGTTGTTTTACAATCAGGGTACGCAAGCTAAAAATCACGTTTAACACTTATTATCTTCAATATCAAAAGGCTTCACTAAATAAACTTGGTTGTTTATTGTGATAGCTCTATTTACCATGCAAAAAAAAAATTGGTGATAATGTTATTTTTGGTGAATGTATGGCAATATATGGTGGCACGGTGGTGTAGTGGTTAGCGCTGTTGCCTCACAGCAAGAAGGTCCAGCGAGAGCCCCGTGGCCGGCGAGGGCCTTTCTGTGCGGAGTTTGCATGTTCTTCCCGTGTCCGCGTGGGTTTCCTCCGGGTGCTCCGGTTTCCCCCACAGTCCAAAGACATGCAGGTTAGGTTAACTGGTGACTCTAAGCCCATGTTTACATTAGACCGTATCAGCGGATCATCAGATTAACGTTTTTAAAACGATTAGTGTGCACACAGCAACACCAATACACGATTTGCATGCACACAACAATACCAATACACGGATACGCTCGGCTCCGCAGGCATCCTGCGCTCCAAATCACTCCGCCCTGAACAGCGAGTGCCCTCTGGAGGGTGCGCACTCCGGCCCTGCGCAGCTCACAGAGCGTGCGAGTGAAGCACACTAGCAGTGTTTTCGGGACTGAGCCGCTGTGTGTGTGATCCCAGCGCATATCACTTACCACTTGCAAGTGGAAGGATGGCAAGCCTAAAGACAATCATAACTACACAATGGGCAGTATTTGCATCAGTATTTGCAGTATTTTCATACTTTTATACTCTTTAATGAAAGGTGATACAAGGCGGAACTCCGCGCCGTTTTTCAGCAGTCGCGTCACATGACCAACGCCAGCGAATCAGGAAGGTGGATGTCACAGTGACATTGTCCAATGAGATGCCAGCTAGAGCTCAGCACAGCGTATCCGCGTATTCTGAATGTTTACACAGCACCGGATCTGACACGATCTGGATTGAATACGTGGACCCTGGCGGATTCCCGTTTCCCGGCGTTTCCAGGCGGTTTAATGTAAACGGACAGTGCATCTGCGAAGAAAACGAGACAGATACGGTCTAATGTAAACGTAGCCTTAATTGACCGTAGGTGTGAATGTGAGTGTGAATGGTTGTCTGTGTCTATGTGTCAGCCCTGTGATGACCTGGCGACTTGTCCAGGGTGTACCCCGCCTTTCACCCGTAGTCAGCTGGGATAGGCTCCAGCTTGCCTGCGACCCTGTAGAACAGGATAAAGCGGCTAGAGATAATGAGATGAGATGGCAATATATGTCATATTTAGCAAAATTACTCGTGTCATTTAGAAAAAGTGCTTTTTTGACCACAGGTAGCTCCAAAAGGGATGCACTTAAATCATTCTTTATACCATAAAACACATATTTGGTTCCATATCATTGGAAACATAGTTAAGTTTTAATGTTGAATGCCAGTAAGTTTTCAGACTATTTTGATCAAATTAGTATGTAATTGTGTCAAAAAAATCTCCTCTCCGAGACAGCTAATTTTTCAATATAAAATAACATATCTAAAATGATTATTTTCATCCTAAAATGTGGTCAAGATATTGGGACATAAATATTAGAGACAACTAACACAAAGCTTACAGCCTTATATTTAAAAGCACTATGGAAGCAGTGGATTCTGAATTGTCAAAAAAAAAAAGTCCTCTCCAAGAATCACTTCATTTGTTTCTCCCAGCCCTGCTTAAAGCTACACTTAAGCTTCTTTATCTTATAGCAGATTACACAAAACTACCACACACACACACATGTCAAAAAATTACCTGAAATCTGTTCTTTAACTTGTCCTTCACTTAAAAACTGGTACAAGAACCAGTATGAATCAATCTGAATTCTGGACCCCTGTGACACAATCTGCACCCTGATTGTAAAGCAACCCTTTTCTAAGTGCAGCTAGCTGGCTGGCTACTTACCTTCACCTGACTCTGGTTCTTCGCAGTATCTACATTTCCATTTTCTTCTTTCTCCTTCTGAATGTCTTGGTTACAGCACTGTTTCATCTGCGAGGAAATATCGAAATTAAAACTAAATGCCATAACCGTGTAGCGGGTGTTTTACTTGTACACGTTGTAGCGGTGTAATAATAAACTACAATCACCATAATGCTTTTCGGCGGAACTTCCGGTTTTCCTACAAGTTGACAGGGAAGTAGTAGCAATAATAATAATATAAACACTAGGGTGCATCAGTTGCCCTCACTTTCATAAAATCTGATGCATTTTTGTTTGGGTGTTCCTTTTCACCAATAAAGACATCCTGTAAAATGTTTTGACCATATTCAAAAGTCTAATGGTGGCACCATGAGGTTCATTTTTTTTTTTTTTTGCCAAAAAACGCTTATTTTATGTTTTCGCGTAAGGTTTGAATCACAATGTTGGACTCCATTTATTGATTTCTTGCGACCCAGAGATCATGTTAAGAACCTTCGCAAGGGATTGAGAAGCATTAATGTGATTCATAATACATTTGTATTGTCTAAAAGTAGTTGAACAATGATTCAATGAACAGCTAAAACTCAAACTGTGCTTGATAATATACTTAGAATATGTACTAAAAATGTGTATCTAAGATATTTGGTATACTCGATAAGGTGCCATAATGTTTCATGAAAAGTGATCGAAATTTTGTCATAAAAGTCATAAAATAGCAGCTTTTTCCATAACTTTGAGCTCCTGGTGCCACCATTAAACTTTTGAATTTTGTCAAAATATTTCACCCAGTGTGTTTTCTTACCAAAAGGAACATAAAAACAAAAATGCATCATGATCGGAGGAACTTTTCATTTTTAGGGGGCAACTGATACCATGGGCAGATCTACCGGGATGGCATAGGGTGGCAAATGCCACCCTAAAAGAAAGCCTTGCCACCCCTGCTGCCACCCCAGTTTGCAGCGACGAATTCAAAGAAAAATTACAGCCAATTTGACATTTACGTGCGCAAATTTCTAATGTCCAACTGCGGCGAATGCAGCACGAGATAACGCCAGAGATTGGTTGTTTTGGAAAATTGAGAGGCACGAAGCGAGGCAGCCAGGAGTCGCGAGGAAAGGAGACACGGGAGGAAAGAGGTAAAAGCTGATTAACTATCTATCAAGAAATTAAATTATAATGAATGAACAGTGCTAGCATAGTTGCGATGCTGATTTTGAGAGGATAAAAATCAGGTTGGAGAACATTATTTAGCTATCTTTACATGTAATGTTAGCTAGGTCTGACATTAGTTTTGTATAAAGTCGGCCACAAAAGTTAATATTGATTCAACGTCTGTCAAGGAAAACATTGTAAAGTTACTTTGAATCATGACAAGTTCATGTTATGCTCACTGGTGAGCCTTTACAAAGCGTGAGAAAAAAAAAACTATAAAATGTGACACTGGTGTAAATGGTTTAAATCATGCTGAACTTGAAGCAGTGTTGTTATTGTTGTTGTTTTTTAGTGTCTGTTCTTTTGCATATACAGTATAAAACTGTCCAGAAACAGTATAGACCTCATCTGAGAATGTGTGTTCTTCGTGAACAATAAAAGCATGAGATTAAGTTTGTCTGTATGAGTTTGTCAATGGCAGCCCATGCCCTTTTGTAGTGTGTACATACTATTTGTCATCAAACTGTGATAACTGTGATTAAATTCAGTATATATATGTCTGTAATACGTTGCCACCCCTCAAAAATTCCTGCCCCCCTCTTGCCACCCCATAAATATTTTTCTAGATCCGCCCCTGACTGATACACCCTAATAAACACGTTAAACAATTTTTTACTTTCGTTTACCTCTTTGGTACCTTTTTATTTTCTATTTATTTACAATTATTTTAGCGCAAGATGTCACACTAAGACACTTCAAAACAGTCTAAAAAACAGCACATGACATAGTAATCGTTACTGTGAATACTATTTTGACCACCATCACGGTGTTACTAACATTTTCCTGTCACAATATCAGGCACCAGTGTTGGGCAAGTTACTTCAAAACTGTTTTGCATTATTTATTACTTGTTACTGCCATTTTAAAGTAATTAGTTACATTACAATATTACTGTATTTAAAATGTAAGGCATTACACTACTATTGCATTACTTTTAAGTTACTCTCACCAAAATAACTGGAAGTATGGATTTGGCAATCTAGTGGAAGGTGCTGTGGTATCTGACTGAGCTCGGCTTATGGTTAAAAACAGTAGAATATAATAGCCACAGTGATGGCTCATGGCACAATACAAGGAACAATCATCGCAAGAACAGACAAAAGGTGAAAGTCTGGCAAATTGTGATAGAAATACTGTAACTTTAGGCCTATTCATATTAACATTAATTGAACTGCATTGTATTGTAATGTCTAAAGATATGACACGATACAAAATTAGCATTTCTATGCCTTTATTGTTTAAGTTTACAGCATTAAGCATAGTTTATGCTTCATAAAAAAAAAGATTAGCCCTAAGGGATATGACTCCATTTCAGAAATTTGACAAAAATGAACATATTGTGGCAAATCGTTGCCTACAATAAAACTGGCCTGAAAAAAACCCACAAGCCTTTTAAATCACAGCTAGACAATGACTATTAGCTATATGAGGCTACCCAGTCACATTTCGAAAAACAGAATTAGAAATAACAAAATCAGAGTGCTTTTAATGATATTGAAGTGTTTCGTTAGGTTTATGCATAACCATGAGGAAACGTTCTCTAAATGTTAGTTGTTGGTTACGTTCTAACAAACCTTTAGAGAACCATAGGCTAACGGTACATTAACGTTCTGTGTTACTAGGGTAGGCATATTAGCCCTCGAAGGAAAGGCAGCTCAATCACTTTAGTCTGACTGCCGACCAGAAAAAAAAAAAAACTGTTATACAGGACAAAAATGTAAACAAACTGTCAGCATATCTTCAACAACATACTCCGCCACAAGTCCCCGAACCTCCTGAGGCTGAAGGAGCGTCTCAGAGCGGCAGAACGTTCATTTTGGCTGCTTTGTGATTTTATCGCCACTCTCATCCTCCGCTTGCTTCCTTGCTAACTTCATGTTACTGTGGCACCTCTGGAAATGTTTAGTTAAATTACTGGTGCTATTTCGGGAAGTGGACAGTTCTTTAGGTTTAGCACACAAAGTGCATTTGACTACGATGTTCTTCACATCCTTATTTTTCACAAACTTAAAGTAATGGGCGTGTGTTCATCTGGAGAATGTGCAATCCGCCGTTCGATCAGCTGCAGGTTCACTCATCTCTCTCTCCTGTCTCCAGTGTTGCCAGATTGGGCGGTTTTAAGTAGCCTAGTAAACTAGACCCACTCGCCTAGCGGCCAAAAATATTTTTGCCTAGCGAATGGGTCTAGCCTCGCACCATATAAACAAAAACACCCCGGGCATCAAATCGTGCCCGCCAATCACAACACAAGGTTTTTGTTTGGATTCTTTGGGCGGGCTTTTGCAGGAGTGACGACAAAGCTGCGCGACGCTGGAGAAAGCACAACAGGAAAGATGGCTACGGCTAGTGAACAGCGCGCGTTTGACTCCGCTTTGGAATCAGTTTTAGAAGAATTAGACTTGGAGTTTTCGTTGAAACATGAGCAGGAAGAGACTCTCCGCTCATTCCTTTTCAAGAAGGACGTTTTCGCTGTTTTGCTGACCGGCTATGGCAAAAGTCTGATCTACCAGCTGGCTCCGCTCGTAGCCAAAAGGATGGGGCTAGTTTGTGCAGTACGAAGAATTAATAAACAGCTTTGAAACATTACTTTTTGATTGTTTCTTATTTTCCCGTTATTTTAAATTTAAGGGAAATTATTTCACCAAACACCACTAAATAAAAACTCTCAAAAACAGTTTAAGCAAACCCTTGAAAAACACTTGGAAAAAAAATGAGTGTATGTTAAGTATGTGGTACAGACTCCAAACTTGTGGTCATTATCTCCAAACTTCTTAATATCTAGAACCTGTTTATTAATTAATACGCATTTTGAAAAATTATTTATTTCAAGGCCTCCCCCACTGCTTTCTGTCGCTCTGACTACGTCACAGTCACTGTTGCGCTGATTGGTCAGAGCGTTGGCCTATACGCACAGAGACAGTTTGAAAGAGAGCGGTTTGTTCCACCCACACCCTTCAGAAATGTCTACGGATCGAGGCCAGACTAAATATTCACATTTAGTCTGGCTTGCCAGGCTAGGTTTTAAGTGCATTTGAACACATTTTGGCCGCAGTGTTGCCAGATACGGCTGACGTTTTCCAGCCCAAAATATGTTCAAAACCCGCCAAATTGCACTAAAAACGCCGAATCTGGCAACACTGTGGGCTGGAAAACATCAGCAGTATCTGGCAACACTGTGTCTGACTAGCCGGAAGTGAAACAATTCGCGCGGAAGTTTCACCTCTGCTGATCTCGCGTGATTTTGGCGAATTTGTATGAAGGAAAAAAAAACCCACCACTTCATTCCAGGTTAAAAATGCATTGTAACGCGCGTTACTGACATTTGTACCGAGTAAAATATTACCAGATGATTTTCTGTAATGCCTTACATTACCGCGTTACTGCAAAAAGCAATGCATTACAGTAATTCGTTACTTTTGTAACGCGTTACTCCCAACACTGTCAGGCGCATAGCCCGAACCACAGACACATACGTATGTTTCTACGCCTATGGCCCGAGCAACAATACAATTCCCACAATGCACCGCAGTTCCAGCCTACAGGCACGCGCCTCGCCGAGTCGGGAAGAAGCTGGCAGCGCTGGATTAGCTGGCTGCGTTCTCTCTCATCTCATCATGCGCGCGCTTAAACCTTTCCTCAGGAACAGCAGGAACTGATTTGGCGTTTTACACTTTCACCAGAGGAGCACACTCAGGTGAGACAGTGGAGAAATACATCATCTTCATCATAATAACCCCGGCTCCTGGGCTTGCTGTTTGTTGTCAGGTGCATGTGTTGTTATTATCACTGGTTCATTTTAACAGATGAGCTTGAAGTGTACAGTTTTATATCTGATACGAGAAGTTACTCCAACAGCTCAGGTTAGATGAACACGTTAGGGATTCATTATGGAAGGACTGAATGAATGAAGTCAGTTCACGCCCTGTACGGAATGCAGAATATCAGGATTTGCTTTCTTTTATTTAGTCCATATATTGTTATTTAGTGCAAATACAACTTGGCGTTTTACCAGTCAGGCTTTATTTGAGTGCTGTGTGATGATGATGATAATAATAATAATAATATCTCAGAAAGACCACTGTAAAGGCAACACAAAGCACACAGTACAGTATGACGTCACTTGCCTTTTATGAAAGACTATATAAGAATAGCGCATGCGCAGTATGAGGCTTTGTATTAATCTGAAGTTCGTGACAGAATGGAGAGGCGCAGTTTGCAGATTAAACATCTGTCCAAACCCGGCAATCCAGAGAAAGAAGTATTAACGCCGTGGGAGTACTTTTCTTTCCTCCTCCTCCTTTTTTTCCTGAGCAGATATGATTTGCTTTGTAAAATACCCCGTTCAGTAAAAATTAGAAGAAGAAACCTTTATTTGTCACATGCACACTTAAATTCATCCTCTGCATTTAACCCATCTGAAGCAGCGAACACACACACACATGCAGTGGGCAGCCATATTACAGCGCCCGGGGAGCAGTCAGGGGTTAGGTACCTCGCTTAAGGGCACCTCAGCCCAAGGCCGCCCCGTGTTAACCTAACTGCATGTCTTTGAACTGTGGAGCACCCGGAGGAAACCCACGCAGACACGGGGAGAGCATGCAAACTCCACACAGAAAGGCCCTCGCCGGCCACGGGGCTCGAACCCAGAACCTTCTTGCTGTGAGGTGACCGTGCTATCCACTTACACCATCGTGCCACCATTAAAGTTTATTTCATTTATTTACCTCATCTGGCTGATGCTTTTATCCAGCGTGATTTAGAATTGAGGCAGGATAGAGCATTTGAGGCTTCTAGAAATGTAATTTTTCTCTGATTGTGAGCACTCCTGTCAGTACTACTTATCCTGTACCAGTGGGGTACACTAAACCACATTTTACTCTTAAAAATAAATACCATTAATAAGATTTGATGATCTGCTAGACAAGCATCTACTTAGTTAATTTCATATAGTGCCAGTCAAAAGTTTGGACTCACCTTCTAATTCAGTGTGTTTTCTTTATTTTCTGTTAATTAAAAGACACTTCATGTCTTAAAGTAATGATGGATGTCGTTTCTGTTTATTTAGTTGAGCGGCTCTTGACATAATAATATGGATGACTACAGTTATGGAATAGGACTATTATTTATTATTAATAATACTCCATCCATCCATTATCCGTAACCGCTTATCCTGTGCAAGGTCACGAGCAAGCTGGAGCCTATCCCAGCTGACTATGGGTGAAAGGCAGGGTACACCCTGGACAAGTCCCCAGGTTATCGCAGGGCTGACACGTAGAGACAAAACCATTCACACTCACATTTACACCTACGGTCAATTTAGAGCCACCAATTAGCCTAACCTGCATGTCTTTGATTTGTGGGGGAAACCGGAGCACCCGGAGGAAACCCACACGGACACGGGGAGAACATGCAAACTCCACACAGAAACGCCCCTGTCGGCCGCTGGGCTCGAACCCAGAACCTTCTTGCTGTGAGGCAACAGTGCGAACCACTACACCACCGTGCCGCCTATTAATAATATTGTTACTCTTAATGAACTATATTATTATTATTATTATTATTATTATTATACTATTAATACTGTAGTTACTATTAATTAACTTTTGACGAGACACACCTGTTAACTGAAAAGCATTCCAGGTGACTACCTGATGAAGCTGGTTAAGATAATGCCAATAGTGTGCAAAGCGTCATCAAGGTAAACTTGTTTTGTGTGTATTTTAAAATCAGATATTGCTAGGGTTGCATTGATCCTAATTTTTTTTTATTTTTCAAAAAGTATTGATATCAAAACTGATGCCATGTTCACATTAGAAGGTCAAGCTTGTGTTGCTTCTAGTTTGCCTCTTGTGGGGTGTAACAACCACTTAAATGGGAGTTAATGCAGGTAGTAAGAAACTTCGGGCTGCCTGTGGCAAAGAATTTATCTGAGAAATCATTCACACCAGTTGTTTGGATTTATCGTTTTACCTAATTTGCACAAAATTGAGAACATCTCAATTTAATTGTCCCTTGTCACACAGCCACTTTGTTGTTTTCCCCTTTCAGCAAGCTCCTGTTGTCAAATTATATGAAACAACAATGATGGAGGCACATTTAAAATTATTTTATGTCACTTTTTAAATAGAAGCTGGTTGTTGTTGGTTAACATCATACACATTTACGTCATTATGTCACTGGATCTGATCAGAACACCTTAAATCCGATTTGATCCTGATTCAGCGTTTAAGGCCATCATCAGTATCACTGCATCCCTAAATACTTCTCACTAATTGGCTTACAAGTTCCACAGGAAGATTTTCTGGCCAGTGATCTCATTGCTGTCTGTGATGAGATGTTTCTACTACGCTGGATGTTTCGTCTTTAGTGTACCTTATTGAACGTATGGAATAGTGAAGGGTTGCAGTTTGGCATGCACAAGTGATCTGTCATCTTGTGTGTTTACTGTTTTATGTCTTATTAGATTAGATAAAACTTTATTGATGCCTTTGGGAGGGTTCCCTCAGGGAAATTAAGATTCCAGCAGCATCATTACAGATAAACAGAGAAAAGAAATAGAGAAAAACTTCTAGATAAATTAAAATAAATTAAGTATTTACATTTACAAATATAAAAAGAATAAGATATGGGGAAGAAAGAAAAAAGGAAAAGGAGGCAGCAGGAAAGATATTGCACATTATATTGCACGTTATATTGCACATTGTCCAGTATTGCTTATTGCTAGGCTACTGCTCCTTCCCGTCCTCTGTCCTCCTGTTACCCCTCCTCCCCCCAGAGAGGAGTTGTACAATCTGATGGCGTGAGGGACAAAGGAGTTTTTGAATCTGTTCGTCCTGCACTTGGGAAGGAGCATTCTGTCACTGAACAGGCTCCTCTGGTTGCTGATGACGGTGTGCAGAAGGTGACTGGCGTCGTCCATGATGTTCAATAGTTTGTCCATAGTCCTCTCCTCTGCCACCGTCACCAGAGAGTCCAGCTTCATGCCGACCACAGAGCCGGCCCGCCTGATCAGTTTGTCCAGCCTGGATGTGTCCTTCTTGGATGTGCTGCCCCCCCCCAGCACACCACGGTGTAAAACAGGACACTGATGACCACAGACTGATAGAACATCCACAGGAGTTTCCTGCAGATGTTAAAGGACCACAGCCTCCTAAGGAAGCATAGCCTGCTCTGTGGGGTGGGCGATATATCGAGATTTGCGATATATCGATATGTTTTATGAACACGAAAAAGATTTTGGCATATCGTATATGTCGAGATAATGCTCTAAATTAATATGATTTCGCCACTGTGCTTAATTTCCTTCACTGCCCGCCCCGCCTCCTTCTTGTGTTTGTACCCCCTCCCCTCGCGTGTAGGCAGCGTGTTAACTCATTCAACATGGCGGCGCCCACAGAAAGCCCGGAGGCGGCAGAACTCGTACCAAAAAAAAGGACAAATGGCTCCATTATATGGAGATATTTTGGTTTTAAACCGTCGGACGAACAACAAAAAGAGGTTTACTGCCAGGAATGCAAGAAATTGGTGGCAACCAAAGCATCGAGCACCACGAACCTGTTCAACCATTTACAGGTACGCCACAAACTTTTGTACGAGGAGTGTGCCAGGCTGAGAGTTAATGCGGTGAGATGAGTTTGAGTTTTGTTTTTAAGGAAAAGGAAGGCAATATGTATTATTTCTCTAAGTCAAATTATTATTTATGAAATGAGTTTTTTTTTTTTTTGTTACTTAAACGTTTAAGACGCACTTTATAAGAACTGCCTACCCTCAGGTTTTATGTTTGTAATTAAAATAAGGCAATATACTACTTCCTTGGTTTGATAATTCATGTTAAAAATGGTGCACAAGCACTTTGTTACTAGTACCTGTCTACCTCTAGGCACTTGGCTGCCTACCTGTTTGCACTTCAATAAAAAAAAAAAAACACCTTGCTGAATTTGGTGTGTCTGTTTTTTGGGGGTTGTTTTTCCTGCATAGATATCGAGATATATATCGTATATCGAGATTTTTTTTTTCTCCATATCGCCCAGCCCTACTGCTCTGCCCCTTCCTGTATAAATGATTATTGTGGCTACAGGGTTCAAAATTATTGTTACTAACAAATCCAATTCCAGGACTAGCCTATCTGTCTCTTTGGTGTGTGTGTGTGTGTGTACGTACGTGCGCGTGCCAGCACTTAACTCTGTCTGGCTCCTGAGCTGACCTGGTGACGAGTGATAAGCATGATGAGTCAAGTACTACACAAAATAATTTTTCTAAGTTTTAAAATGAAATAAGGTAAATCTGATTTGAAGTAAAAATGTGCTAGTTGTATTTCTCAGTCACATAGTGAACGACTGAACACAAGAAACAACAGGTTCATTTTAATAACCTGTGCACCTAAACACAAGCAAAGCAAACTTTAACTTAAAGGAAAACTCCACCATGAAACTGGACTTGCTTGAATTTCTTGAAGGTGTTTCACCTCTCATCCGAAAGGCCTCTTCAGTTCTGTCTGAAATAATGAGGAGTTCCAGGTGGATCAAAAGCAACCCAAAGGAGAGTCGTTGAGGTCACATGGGTCGTTTACCCTCTCGGTCATCCTGTAGGTGTTTGGGTCACCGGAAGCCGGATGTGAACGGTGTTGGCAGCCTAGAGCAGCGTTTCTCAGCCTTTTTTCAGTCACGGCACCCTTCAGAAGTATGCAAATTCTCAAGGCACCCCCATATAAAATATACGCAGTCACGTTGACCATACGCTGACCCCAGCAGTGACGATGTGACATGGGAAAGGGGGCCGTGAGACAAATTTTGATGATGCATGAGGCGGCGATGATCTGCATTAGTGTAACTATCGTTTTTTGGAATTTTAATTAATTTTCTTTATTTCAATGTTAGAATATATAATTTTTTGACGGCACCCCGGTTGAGAAAGGCTGGCCTAGAGGGTCGTTTGGGTGGTCTGTGGGTCGTTGGCTCTGTCTGCCGTCATGCGAGTCATTAAAATCAGCTGAGTCTTGGTGTGGATGTGTATTCAGTTTTCTCGGAAGTGTGCTAAGGACTGCATTGTAGGTGGCTGATAAGTGGTGTCTCGGACCAACTCCTCTGTTCAGTGATGGTCATTCCAGGTTGACAAAGATGGTTTCTTTTACTCCTCTTTCAAACCACTGGTCTTCCCTGGCAAAAATGCATACATTGCAGTCCTGAAATGAGTGACCTTTGTCCATTTTTGCTATTCCTGTGAGAATGTTGTGTTTAGTATCTGTTGATGTGACAGAGTGACAATGTTGGCACAGTTACAATAGCATTTAATTATAGAAATTAAAAAAATAAACAATCTCAAATGTAAGTGATCAGTCAGGTTTGCTGTTAGATCTTTTTTAAAAAAAGATTAAGATATTTTTCTCACTCACCATATTCTAGTGACACTGAGTTACGGCAGACTTGACTCTCGGTTATGTCTATGAGATAACTGGGATAAGGATGTTAACAGTGGTAGTAGCATGAGACTTCAAGCTTTGGAGCCTGAAGCTCATGGAAAGTCACAAAACCTTTTGTATGCCCAGGTCAGAATGCGGCTGTGCTCCTGTGCCGTGAAATTGTTGGTGCGATGGCTGCGCAGCTGCTCCAGGCACAGTCGCAACTGCTTGCCTCGGAGACTGCAGGAGCATCTGAGCTACACCAGACTCATCATGAATTCCCTCTGCTACAACTCTCTCCTCAACTGTGATCTCGTGACTGACTCCCTTTTCGAGCCGGTGTTCTGGATGGTGGATATCATTACCCGCTGGTTCGGGATGGTAAGCCCGGCACTTGGGTTTTTTATTTTATGGTAATTACATATTGGTTCATAATTGTTCATGTGACTTTTTTTTGTCATTTGTAAAATATTTTCTTTTTCCTCTTCTTCAAGGTCTTTGTGTTTCTAGTGATAGTTCTCACCAGCTCCGTCCTCCTCGTCGCATATTTAAGCCTCCTCCCTTTGGCCCTTAAGACATATTCTCTTGGCTGGTTAGTATGGCACTTAAGCTACGGACATTGGAACTTGGTGATGATTGTCTTCCACTACTACAAAGCCACAACTACATCTCCTGGATACCCTCCTAAGGTTCAGTATTTATAAACAAGTACTGTTTTTAGAAAGTTAATGAAATGATCCTGTTCATGTTTAAAGTTTAACTTGAAATTTCAGCTGTTGTCTATTTTTCTATTGGTCTTTTTTTAATTATTATTATTATTATTATTATTATTATTTATTTTTGGATGAAGGCTGACATTGCGTTCGTGTCTGTCTGCAAAAAGTGTGTAATGCCCAAACCAGCAAGAACTCATCACTGTGGCATTTGCAAAACGTAAGCACCATAAACTACATGTTAATAAATCGGTCTTGATCCGGAGCATGGCATTAACCGTACCTTTTCTGTGCAGGTGTATACTGAAAATGGACCATCACTGTCGTATCCTTTTCGGGAAGATTAAGGAAAAAAAAAAATCAGTATCAATCCCATATCAAGCCCGCTCCAGGCATAATCTGACAGGCGACTGAACCCTGAGTGTTTCTACACTTCAGCATACCTGGTTTAATTTATGAATGGATTATTCTGTTGAATCCGGTGTGCAGTGATGCTAAACTGGACAGAAATCTAACCTGTAACAAATCAGTTTGAGAATATTACTCTATCAGCACCTACAAGGCATTACTTGTCGTTTTTAAGCCTGTAGTCAGTGGCAATGTTGTACAGAGTTCATACAGATGGTTAAACTCTAATCTAACAGTATATCGAAAGTGAAATAGGAATGTATTCAAGATATGAAATGTGCTTCATTTTGACGAAATGGCTGGGGGAATTTTCTCGCTGAAATGGGCCAAATAACATGGGTTAGAAGGCAAAAGCATTTTCTACTTTAATGATTTTGCATTTAGTTGATTTTTTTTTTTTTAAACGTGTTCACTGAATCATTTATCACTATATGGTTCAATATTAACTACACTTGGACCTGAAACTTATCAGCATGTTGTAGGTTCCTTGTGTTTGTTTCATATATACTATTATACCACATCACGGTGAATTCTCAATTCTGATTGCTCAAAAGGTGTTAATATAATATAAATATAATATACAGTAGTAGGTGTGCACCATCCACATACCCAAGGCTACTAATAAACAGATTTTTTTTAAAGTTTAAATTTAATAAAAACATCTAATCATTGTGGCGGCACAGTGATGTAGTGGTTAGCACTGTCGCCTCACAGCAAAAAGGTTCTGGGTTCGAGCCCAGCGGCCGACGAGGGCCTTCCTGTGTGGAGTTTGCATGTTCTCCCCGTGTCTGTGTGGGTTTGCTCCGGTTTCCCCCACAGTCCAAAGACATGCAGGTTAGGTTAACTGGTGACTCTAAATTGACCGTAGGTGTGAATGTGAGTGTGAATGGTTGCCTGTGTCTATGTGTCAGCCCTGTGATGACCTGGCGACTTGTCCAGGGTGTACCCCGCCTTTCGCCCATAGTCAGCTGGGATAGGCTCCAGCTTGCCTGCGACCCTGTAGGACAGGATAAGTGGCTACAGATAATGGATGGATGGATGTGAATGGTTGTTCGTCTCTATGTATCAGCCCTGCGATGACCTGGCGACTTGTCCAGGGTGTACCCCCCCTCTCGCCCATAGTCAGCTGGTATAGGCTCCAGCTTAACCGCGACCCTGCACAGGATAAGCGGTTATGGATGGATGGATCTAATCATTGTTAATACAATGAGGCTTTCGGTAATGAGATGATTATTTAATATTTATTTGTGGAAGGAATCTCTTGTCTCAGTGCTTTATGATGGTGGATGTTGCACTTTCTCAATAACATATAAACTGTGTTTTTTGTCTGATTAAGAGAAAGTGAAGGAACTGCTAGAATGTAAACAATAACAGGAGCTAACTTGTTTTGCAGCAGTTCCATAATATTACCTGTAACTATAAATGAATAAAAAGGTATGTCCTTAATAAGTCAGAACTCAAAGTCCCTCCGGCACCAGGAACTGGTCTTCCCAGGCAGTCTTCTGTCCTGGTACTAACCAGCTCTTGAGGTGCGTGGGTGCAGCGCCAATCTCTGTTTCTATAGCCCTCAGCCTTTTGCCTATCGCACAACTAGGTAACTAGGGTTACAGTGAGGGGCTGGTCCTCTGGTAACTGTGAGAATTTGACTCCCTACTCACATCTGGATTGCAGCATGCCTCACCAGATTGTAGTAGGTGCCATTTTTATGATAGTCTTTGGTATGGCCTGACTACAAGTAGAACTCACGATCTCCTGGTCGAGAGGTGGACACGTTAACTGCAAGGCCAGCTCGCAGTCCTTTTAATAAGAAAAAAAAGGCAAATAACTGCGTTATAAGACGAATAAAACACTTTGAGACATACTGATATAGAGAAATAATCAACCTTGGGGTAATATTGGCATCACTCTGTCTTTGATTATTTTTTTGCTAAAACAGCATGGTCTTATGTTTTAAACCTTGCATATTAATACACTAGCAGGTTACCCGGCTTTGCCCGGGTTTTGCAAAATTCTGGGTTGCCCCCAGGCTTCCATGTCAAATTTGGTGAAGATTTGTCGAGAAATGGTGATGTTAACCCAAGACCAACAAAAATCCAAACATCCACCACCCAAGGGCCCACCGGGGACCCCCTGGGCCCAAATATGGAATTTCTGAATTCTGCCAACTTGTGGCCATCTCCTGTACCTACGTGCCAAGTTTAGTGAAGATCTGTCGAGAGTTTGTGTTGATAAATGTAACATGAAAGGCATTGAGGGAAGGGGTGGGTGGATGTTGTGCCCCCGCAGGGACTTCCCTGGGGCCCGTATATGAATGAATTTTGCTTATATCTGCAAAATTCCGGGTCATCCCCGGACCTACTTGCCAAATTTGGTGAAAATCTGTCGAGAAATGGCGACGTTAGCTTAAGACAAACAAACAAACTTTGCCGCTTATTATATCCATGACTGCCACTTCAACTTTAAATTGAATGTAAAAATGAAAGCTACAAGTCGTGGTTATAATGAGGGCTATACACAAGTAAGAATATTGCAAGAAAGAAAATGTCAAATAGGACAAATTTGTGGCATTGAAATAAAAATGATGTAAACTACAATCAGACAGGGTCACATTAGCTAGATATTAGTGTTTTAGCCAAAGCCACGTGGCATTCAGTAAGTATATTGACCTGAATTGCTGATCTGCATTATGGGAGGAAATTATCCACCTTGAAAGTGTTGCCTATTTTATAGAAGTAAATCCTGACATTTAGCTTCCGTTTGCTTTGATATTGTCTTTCAACTATGAACCTTAACTGTCCATTTTTAGCTTGGCTTAACAACTGCGTCGGTCATTTCAACCACCGTTATTTCTTCTCCTTCTGTCTCTATATGACTCTTGGCTGTATATATTGCAGCATCAGCGGCCGTAACCTTTTCCTAGACGCATATCATGCTTTAGATGTAAGGCTACACCTACAGCTTGTACTTTTTATTCCACAAGTACAGTACTGTGCAAAAGTATTAGGCACCCTAACTATAACTTTGTTATAGATTTGTATTTTATGACTTCTACATTATCGAGTCAGTACAAAAAATCTTAGAGTCCAAACATTCGTTTTCCAGCACAAAAATAAATTTTTACAGAAAAAAAAAAGTTTGTATCTGAGCAGCATAGTACTTTTCAGATTAAAAAAGAAAACATAATGAAGCGAGTTTGACAGTCCAGAAGAACTGTGGCTGGTTCTGCAAGATGCTCAGTACAAAAACCTGCAGCTCATTTCCTTATAAAACTGCACTAATTGTACCTGAGACGTATTTTTTATTTTTTTTAAAGCAAAGGGTCGTCTCACACCAGATACTGACTTTGATTTATTTATTATGTCTTACGCTATTTGTAGTATTTTTTTTTTAAATGTTGAAACATTTTTCATTTTTTACAGCGTTTCTTTATATGTACCTAAGACTTTTGTACAGTGCTATACAACCCCGATTCCAAAAAAGTTGGGACAAAGTACAAATTGTAAATAAAAACGGAATGCAATGATGTGGAAGTTTCAAAATTCCATATTTTATTCAGAATAGAACAGAGATGACATATCAAATGTTTAAACTGAGAAAATGTATCATTTAACCCTTTGGTGACTGACCCCTTGAAAATGGTTCCTCCAGGAACGATGACGTTTCAGTTGTCAAGACAACGGAAAAACTAAAATACAAAAACAGAAAGATACGTCACAATGCTCTTGTGCACAAAACAAAATGCTCTTCTATTTGTATTTTAGTTTTTCCGTTGTCTTGACAACTGAAACGTCATGGTTCCTGGAGGAACCATTTTCAAGGGGTCAGTCACCAAAGGGTTAAAGAGAAAAATTAGGTGATTTTACATTTCATGACAACAACACGTCTCAAAAAAGTTGGGACAAGGCCATGTTTACCACTGTGAGACATCCCCTTTTCTCTTTACAACAATCTGTAAACGTCTGGGGACTGAGGAGACAAGTTGCTCAAGTTTAGGGATAGGAATGTTAACCCATTCTTGTCTAATGTAGGATTCTAGTTGCTCAACTGTCTTAGGTCTTTTTTGTCGTATCTTCCATATTATGATGCGCCAAATGTTTTCTATGGGTGAAAGATCTGGACTGCAGGCTGGCCAGTTCAGTACCCGGACCCTTCTTCTACGCAGCCATGATGCTGTAATTGATGCAGTATGTGGTTTGGCATTGTCATGTTGGAAAATGCAAGGTCTTCCCTGAAAGAGACGTCGTCTGGATGGGAGCATATGTTGCTCTTGAACCTGGATATACCTTTCAGCACTGATGGTGTCTTTCCAGATGTGTAAGCTGCCCATGCCACACGCACTAATGCAACCCCATACCATCAGAGATGCAGGCTTCTGAACTGAGCGCTGATAACAACTTGGGTCGTCCTTCTCCTCTTTAGTCCGAATGACACGGCGTCCCTGATTTCCATAAAGAACTTCAAATTTTGATCCGTCTGACCACAGAACAGTTTTCCACTTTGCCACAGTCCATTTTAAATGAGCCTTGGCCCAGAGAAGACGTCTGCGCTTCTGGATCATGTTTAGATACGGCTTCTTCTTTGAACTATAGAGTTTTAGCTGGCAACGGCGGATGGCACGGTGAATTGTGTTCACAGATAATGTTCTCTGGAAATATTCCTGAGCCCATTTTGTGATTTCCAATACAGAAGCATGCCTGTATGTGATGCAGTGCCGTCTAAGGGCCCGAAGATCACTGGCACCCAGTATGGTTTTCCGGCCTTGACCCTTATGCACAGAGATTCTTCCAGATTCTCTGAATCTTTTGATGATATTGTGCACTGTAGATGATGATATGTTCAAACTCTTTGCAATTTTACACTGTCGAACTCCTTTCTGATATTGCTCCACTATTTGTCGGCGCAGAATTAGGGGGATTGGTGATCCTCTTCCCATCTTTACTTCTGAGAGCCGCTGCCACTCCAAGATGCTCTTTTTATACCCAGTCATGTTAATGACCTATTGCTAATTGACCTAATGAGTTGCAATTTGGTCCTCCAGCTGTTCCTTTTTTGTACCTTTAACTTTTCCAGCCTCTTATTGCCCCTGTCCCAACTTTTTTGAGATGTGTTGCTGTCATGAAATTTCAAATGAGCCAATATTTGGCATGAAATTTCAAAATATCTCACTTTCGACATTTGATATGTTGTCTATGTTCTATTGTGAATACAATATCAGTTTTTGTGATTTGTAAATTATTGCATTCCGTTTTTATTTACAAGTTGTACTTTGTCCCAACTTTTTTGGAATCGGGGTTGTACATCAGACGCTGGTTCTTTGCTGGCACTTCTCTTCTCTTTCTTTTACTAAAAAATGGGGGCAATTCTATCTCTGTTATGCCTTCAATAGCAAATCAAGCACATGGACATGGAAAAGCAGGGCGTTCCGGTGACGGGTGTAGGTCTGCTCATAGGAATCCTTCCTCAAGAATCTCTGACAGAGAAGGTATTATTATGTAGAGGGTTTTGCATCGGACTATGCACTCTGGCTTTTTTGCTCATCTTGGTGTTTCTGAAGTCAACTTGAGCTTTGAGGTCATCTCAATTTCTTCCTAATCCAGCAGCTGGACTTTCTTGCAGGATTCATGAATCACAAGAATGGAAGTAACATGAGGGTACTAATTTATACAAAAATATCTACAAAACAAACCCCAGGGCATAGTGCAATAAGTCTTCTTAAAAATTTCATTAAATTACATTTGCTGGAGTAAAGGTAAATGCTCTCTGGATAAATGGTCATGAATAATTCTGACTCTGAGCTACAAAACAGTGCAGCTTTCATCAAAAAATATTTCTTTCAAGTATTGACTGGTATCCTCTGTTTCTTCTGGGTTTTTTCTTTTCAATGCCGTTCATACACTTGCTTTCAACGTTACTGACAACTGCGATCCCACTTGTAGTAGTACTTTTTAAAACTGGAATACCATTTACTTAAGAGGTAGGTAAGTATCGAAGTAATTCTTGAATATCAAAGGGTCCATTTAAGACAGTTGCAAAGATGTTTATGAGAGCTGTATTTCATTTTTGACTTCTTTGCAATGAGGGTGAAAACAAACAATGATTTATCAAACTATTCTATTGTCTAATAATTACTGTCTAATAATTCCTCTCGGTTCGTATTTTCTCCTCTTGAAACATCCTTGCAGTACTTGAACAAAAAGAAGAAACATATACGTACACACATCATGTATAGACGTGAGTGTTTTACTGGGAAATACACCACTTGTATTTTTCATACGAGCTACATCCGGGACATGGAAATTCAAACCCGTGACAAATCTCTATATGTCCTATGTCGCTCGCAGGGAAATTGATGAAACGTTTTGCTGAAAGTGGGTACTTTTTGTTTGTGAATGTGTCTATATAATAAAAAGAAAATCGCACGTTCTTTTGAAGATATCTTCTCGTGTTGAAAAACGAGGGTTATGTATATAACCGCGGTTCTATGAGTTTCGGATGACCGCCAGAGGCGGTGCTTTCAGCACATGGATATCCATCACACGAACGTGCAGGTCGAGTAATAGTAACAACAAAGTCACGTGTGACCTGGGTGACGTCACCCCGTGACCCCGGCATAAAAGACCGGTAAACCCAGGAAGTGACCTCTTGGCAAATCTTCTCGTGTACACTCCGAGTGACTGCCAAGCTCTGGCGGTCATCCGAAACTCATAGAACCGCGGTTATATACATAACCCTCGTTCTATTTCGTTTCTACTGACCGCCAGAGGCGGTGCTTTCAGCACATGGATGACTAATACCAACCAGGTCATGAGGAGTGCCTACCCGTACCCAGTGCTGCTGCGACGGGCCTGGAATGACAGCCGTCGCCACAGGATTATGTGGGACGACATTAAGACGGTAAAACCTGGTGAAAGTGCAGCTGGAAGCCCAGGAGGCTGCGCTGCATATGTCTGAAAGGGGCACGCCCTTCAGTGATGCCCATGAGGCCACCACGCCCCGTGCAGAGTGCGCCCTGACAGCCGGAGAAATCGGGAAGCCACTGTGCCTGTAGGCATGTAATATGGCCTCAACTATCCACTTGGATAGCCTCTGCTTAGAGAGCGCCAGACCCCTCGTCGGTCCTGTGTGGCACAAAAACAGGGCGTCACTCCTACGGAAGCCCTCTGTACGTGACACGTACACCCTGAGGGCGCGAACTGGGCACAAAAGTTCCGACCTCTCACCATGGCCCGCCTCGAACGCCGCAAGGCTAAGGGGCTGGTTGACGAAGGTAGCAGAGAGGGTCTTCGGGAGGAAAGAGGGGTTAGGCCACAGGGTGACCCCACTGTCGCCGGAGTGCCACTGCAGGCACTCCCCACTGACTGACAGCGCGTGTAGTTCCCCGACGCCTCGTCGATGTAATGGCCAGAAGAAAAGCAGTCTTCAGGGAGAGCCATGAAATGTCTGCCGTGAGCAGGGGCTCAGAACGGTGCGTCGCAGAGAGCCTGCAGCACCAATGAAGGTCCCATGTGGGTACCCGGCTCCATCAGGGGGGTCTCAACCGGAGAGCACCCTTCAAGAAACGTGCCACCAAGGCGTGGGACCCCACGGTCCTTCCCCCAACTCTGGCATGCTGAGCAGAGATGGCAGCTGCATAGACCTTGATGGTGGCAGGGGTAAGACCCTTATCAAAGCAGAGACTGGCGGAACAGTCGAATGGTCGGCAGGGGGCAGCATGTAGGCTCCTCCCCCCGAGTTAAGCACCAGTTGGAGAAAGGCCTCCATCTGTTGGCATAGAGGGCATTGGTGGGGGGTGCCCGAGAGCTTGCAATGGTGTTGACCACTGCCGGCTCACAAGGACCTCGCAGGGGGTCCGGCCCTTCAGCGGCCATACCCAGAGCTGCAGACGGGCTGGATCCGGGTGCCAGATCTGCCCTCCCAGCTGTGATAGGTCAGTCCTCACTGGCAGGCACCAGGGGTTGCTGTTCAGAAGTTGCAGCAACTTGGGAACCACACTCGGCCCGGCCACCGGGGGGGCGACAAGCAGCAGCCCGTGGTGGTCCATCGCAACCCTGTGTAGGGTTGGCACGATCAGCAGCAGAGGGGGGGAGGCATACAGCAGTTGCCTTGGCCAAGCATGCGCCAGCGCATCCTGGCCCAGGGGACTGGGGCCGTGGAGGCTGAACCACAGAGGGCAGTGTGTCGACTCCTGGCAGGCAAAGAGGTCCACCTCTGCCCTGCCAAAACGTTCCCAGATGGCGAGAACCACCGCTGGGTTGAGTCTCCATTCCCCGGGATCGGGGTCCTGGCGGGAACAGCAGATCTGCTGCCCTGTTGGCAGTGCCTGGCAAGTACATGGCATGCAGGCTCAAGAGATGTCGATGGGCCCACCGCAGAAGTTGGCCAGCCACTTCCAAGCACTGGAGGGACTTTGTGCCTCCCTGGTGGTTGATGTAGTACACTACCGTGGCGTTGTCCGTCCGCACCAGAACGTGTCTGCTGGTCAGGCCTGGGAGGAAGTGCTGTAGGCCGAGGAACACAGCCCGTAGCTCCAGCACGTTGATGTGCTGCGCCCGTGCAGCACCGGGTGGAGGTGGAGACCGTTGAACCACCTCTGAAGCGGCGTAAGTCCAGAAGTCCCAGCGGGCGCTGAAAGGTCTTCAGGGCGAGTGACCTACCCCGTCCGAAGCGGCCAAGCAGTAGGCGGATGTTGTGGATCCTGGTCTGGGAGGGAGTTACCATCAATGACCTCGAATCCAGGTGCATGCCCAAGAAAGTCGTCTCCTGGCTAGGCACCAGCGAGCTCTTCTTGTAATTCACCCTGAGCCCCAGCTCTACGACATGCGAGAGCACAGTCGCGATGTTGGTGCGGGCCTGAGCTGCTGACCGTGAACAGACAAGCCAGTCGTCCAGGTAAGGCAGGACACGCAAACCCCTTGCCTGAAGTAGTGCCGATGCCGCACACCCGGTGAACACACGGGGTGCCAGCGATATCCCAAAGGGCAGAACATTGAACTCGAAAGCCTGGCCCTCGAAGGCAAACCGCAGGAACTGCCTGTGGTGTGGCACAATGGGAGCATGGAAGTAGGCGTCTTTCAGGTCGAAGGTGACAAACCAGTCGCCCGCCTGGATGTGGTGTAAGACATCCACTGTACGCAGCATGCGGAATCTCATGGTCCTCAAGTGGGAATTGAGGGACCTCAGGTCGAGGATCGGGCGGATACCGCCGTCCTTCGGAACCAGAAAATACCTGGAGTAGAACCCACCTTGCTGTCTCTGCCTGTCGACGGGAGAGACTGCTCCTTTCTCCAGGAGGGTGGCGATTTCCTGCCGGGGGACGAGGGACTTCCCCGGATGGCTCACGGTGGTGTGTTTGACCCCATGAAACGTGGTGGACGGCGGCAGAACTGGATGCGGTAACCCTCGGTGAGGGTCACCAGCACCCAGGGGTCAACGCTCTCCAGCTTTGGAGCTGTTCACTGGAAAAGCGGCCGACCGCCGGCGCGCTGATGTCAGCGCCGTCCAGAGCGCCCCCGTCGGTCACCATGGGGGCGACGAGGAGTGGACTGGGTGTAGGGGGCGGCACCGCGGGTCCGGGAGGTGGTGGGGCGGCGAAAGTCATCAACCCGTCTGGTCTCCTGGCGGGTGCGTGGCCGAGACAGAGTCGGTGTGGGCCCCCTGAAGGACTGGGCAGCATTGCCATGGTGGTGGGCCTGGCGGGGGCCAGCGAACTGCTGTTACGCCTAGATGACCTGGGCACTCCGATCCAGGGCTTGCTGAGTGGCTTCGCCAAACAGCTCCCCGGGGACAACAGGGAGAGAGTGCAGCACACGCCGGTCGGGCTCGGCCAGAGGGGACTGTGCCCGCCATATCTGCTGGCGGCCGAGGGTGAGATACGACATCAGCCGGCCCAGTTCCCGCGACGAGTAGGCAAAGGCCTGGAGCCGCGTCACACAGCTCCCGTGATGCCGCGCTCATCCCCTCCAGCGTCTGGGGGTCCATGACACCTGGCTGGCAGAAGGGAACTTAAATAGGGCGAGAACGCTCCAAGTAAGTAGCCCAAAATAAACTATCAGGCGGAAATAAAAAATAAACGACCGGGCGAACACACCCGTGGTCGGGAATATTAACAAGGATGGTGCCGTGCGCTACAGAACTGATAAACAGCGGCGAGAAACACCGCTTTAATTTAAATGAATGAAGACCGCTTACCTGAGCGACAACAGACCGGCCTCCAGCAGCGAGGACACGCCTCGGAGGGCTAGTCAGCTAACTCCACCGAGCGAGAGCGCTCAGCTTAACGGAGTAACAACCAATACGAATATAACACACAAGACAGCCGGCCCGTGAGCAGGCCGGAGACAAGGCTACACAAAACAAGCGGTTGATAATATTAACAAGGATAGGCACTGTGCGCCACAGAACTGATAAACAGCGGTGAGAAACACCGCTTTAATTTAAATGAATGAAAGCTGCTTCTCAATGTTGGGCATCTGCAGGAGGCCATAGGTAGGGGTGTCCTGCATTGCCGCCAGGGCCCTGCAGTCACTAGGGCCCCGCTGCTGCAGCCGACACCGTGTCCTGTCCCCCCGAGGCCCGGGGGATGTCAGACGGAGAATCCAGCCGAGCCAGCCTGGCGGTCCGCGCAGCCACGCTCAGGCACATGCAGTCTGCGCAGGCCATGTCCGTCAGCCCCTGCCGCAGGTGATCAATACCCAGGCATGAGGGGCACTCGCGGTGGCCGTCCTCCGGTTCGAGGGGGACCGGCAGTTGGCGCAGCGAGAGAAGAGGTCCATGACGCCTGGCTGGCAGAAGGGAACTTAAAAAATAGGGCGAGAATACCCCAAGTAAGCAGCCCAAAATAAACAATCAGGCGGTAATGAAAAACGACCGGGCGAACACACCCGTGGTCGGGAATATTAACAAGGATAGGCGCCGTGCGCCACAGCACTGATAAGCAGCGGCGAGAAATACCGTTTTAATTTAGATGAATGAAAACCGCTTACCTGGGCGACAACAAGCCAGCCTCCAGCGGCGAGGACACCGCCCCGGAGGGCTAGTCAGCTAACTCCACCGAGCGAGAGCGCTCAGCTTAACGGAGTAACAATACGAATACAACCCACAAGACCGCCGGCCTGTGAGCAGGCCGGAGACAAGGCTACACAAAATAAGGCGGTTAATAATATTAACAAAGATAGGCGCAGTGCGCCACAGAACTGATAAACAGCGGCGAGGAACACCGCTTTAAATTAAATAAATGAAAACCGCTTACCTGAATGAAGACAAGCCGGCCTCCAGCGGTGAGGACACCGCCCCGGAGGGCTAATCAGCTAACTCCACCGAGCGAGAGTGCTCAGCTTAACGGAGTAATAAATCAATACGAATACAACACACAAGACAGCCGGCCTGTGAACAGGCCGGCGGCGAGGCTACACAAAACAAGGTGGTTAATAATATTAACAAGGGTAGGCG